>NW_015508262.1:14709-22061 GCF_001515645.1 Sinocyclocheilus grahami | reverse complement strand
CGTAAAAAGACAGTATAAGTCATTATAATCAGTAATTATGTCCCCACTGGATGCAACAAATGCCTCGTTTATAATGGGTTTTAATGTGTTTGTCTCGTCGCTCCGGCCGGACACGGCAGCATCACAGTATGGGGAGGGGCGTAACATTTCCGTCACACGCTTGAGGTATTCAGCCAATCACAACGCACGGGATAGCTGGCCAATCACAGCACACCTCGCTTTTCAGACCGATGAGCTTTGTAACAATCGGCACGTTTCAGAAAGGCGGGGCATAGAGGAGAAACAATAATGTACAGTATGTGGAAAATAATGTGTTTTTTTAACCTTAAAACGCATAAACACATTTCATTACACCAAATACACAAAATAATGTTCATTTTAGCAGCTTCATATGACCCCTTTAATCTTCTGTATGCATGAACAGCTTGTAACACTCCAAAGAGAAGGGAAAAATGTAAATTATAGAAAATTAGGCTTTTGACATTTTCGCTGCTTTGTTTTCCACTTTTTAACGTTTATTTAAAAAAACTTGTGCAAAAATATAATGCAATAGTAATTAAAATACGCTTCTTTTTCCAGCTTGGAATCATGTATAACATCACAGTGTCGTGTGCAGAGATTCAGACTCCTGTGGGGTTTGTGTACGGGATTCTGCCTGTTTTACTGAATCAAACCTACAATCCTGACTGTGAGCAGAGCTGGTATTCACAGGTGAGTGTGTTTCTGTCCTCAAACTATTCACTCAGATACATACTTCATCCTCTTGTGTTTTATTTGTTCAGGATGATCGGGATTGATATCAGATCCTCAGAAACTAAATTATCCTGTTATTTCTGTCTCTTCTGATCGTCTCGTCACGTCTCAGTGTGTGAATCTGAATCATGAGAAGATTAATTTCACCTGTCCCTGTGTTTTTCAGTGAGGAATGAGACGGCCCCCATCAGCGGATCGACACAAACCCCAAACTCATGTGAGTTCAGCTGATGATGGAAATCATGTCCGCATGAGTCAGATACAAGACACACTCAGTCCAAACTTTAGTGAAAGTAAAGACGTTTTTTGCTTTCTTATAGTGCTTTATCAGTTTTTATGCATCAGGTTTTGTTGGTTTATTAATTGAGTTCATTTGATAATGTTATTGTTGTATTGCATTGCTTTTATAGATCAGTTGTGGTGGCTGTCTGCTTTTGTATCATTGCTCTTCGCATCATCATCATCATCTGTTTCATGCTTTGGAGAAGAAAACTCAGGTGAGTCACGAGTGTTTGCGTCAGTCTTGGAAAGTAAAATACAATTCTCATGACTGTGTTAGATCATTATATTCAATTAAATTGATAAAATGGAAGCTAATTTAAACTTCTTGTGTTGGGACTGCATTAATCATTTGTGACCACGATTGTCCCGTATTTTCCTTTTTGTGAAGTTGGCGACCCTAGGTCCAGATATTTAATGTTCAGTTCTGTTGGACATCTGAAAGAGTGCGGTGTTAAAAATAAATAAATGGAAATTTTGTAACAAAAAATCAGCAATAAGCAATAGTAAAACATGAATTAAGTTGAATCAAATTGATTGTGAAAGTCGTTTCAACTTAAACTGACGTAGGAAGTTGTTTGTTGCCATTACTTTTTGATCATATTATTACCTGTAACCTAACCATGGGCGTCGCTAGGCCATTTTTAGGCCAAATTACTAAAACGGCGGCAGACTTTGATTTTCTTTCAGCACATTCTTTTTCAATCCGCAGACCGCAGCGCCGCAGAGCGAGAAACAGAGGACAAGGTGTGTGTTTATCGATAGATTGTTATAATACCTGCATCTGTGCAGTTCTGTCATAAAGACAGTTTACAAAATATCATGGGGGCGTAATAATGGGTTCCCCATCTACTGTAGCCTAAGTTTTCACTGCGTTCACCCCTCATCACACCACAGCTGTCTCCTCCAGCGAGAATGAAGCACACATGACAGTAAACAGTAAACAGTTTGTACAGTAAACAGATTGTGTGTGAGATCATGAAGACTTGAGTTTGGCTTATTCAGTGCTCAAATGTTATACCTATCTATGCAATACAGTGGAATACTGCAATAAGTTTAGTATACGTGTAACGCGGCTGACGAGACGTGCGGATCCAAATGCAAAGCTTTAATAGACAGAGACGTGGTCATACGACAGGCAGGGTGTAGCGAATTTAGCTCAACGACAGGAAATATGAATAATTAACCATAACTAGTTATAATTAACTATGAGGGAAGGGATCAGAGTGAGTGTTAAATAGTGAGGGAGTGATTTGAAACAGCTGGGTGCAATCAGTGTTAACAGCTGTGTGCAATCCGTGCTGAGTGCAATCAGTGCAGTGTGCAAATTGTGCAAAGGATGATGGGAAATGTAGTCCGGGGTGCTATGCAACAGTTTGTGTAGTGCGAGAGTCAATGTAATGGAAGTCCATGGACTGAATTCGTGACAATACGACCATATTAATCAAAAATGTTATCTTATTTAATATATATATATATATATATATATATCTCACATCTGCAGCGATTATTTTGATCTTTAACGTTAGATCTTTCCTATTCTTGGAACACAATTAATGCTTAAGGTTGATTCAGTATTACTCTTCATGGGGAAAAACACCCACACAACATCAGCAATACTACAATGACAAAGTAATTAGGCCTATATTAAACATAAAACTTTTATCAACAATATGAATAAGGAAAATAGGTTTTACCCGCATTGTAACACAAATAGACTAAGTAAAAACGCTCTTATAGTCTACTTGCGTTGAAGGCTAACCCAAATAAATAAGGACTTTACCTCTTTTAAAACAAATGCTTAGTTTGTGGTTGATTGTTTTATTTTGGCTATTTTTATATATGTTTAATGAAAACACAGCAACAATAAAGACAAACTCGCTTATATAAAACGAAGAAATGAAACAAGTTGCCCTTTTGGATCATATAGTGTCTCGCATCACTCTCGTCACGCGACCAAACAACACCCAAATATACATTTTCACATATAGCCTACTTATACTGTAGATACATGCTATACATATATACATAGAACACGCGCACTTAGCCTACATGCATATATTCATATATATAGGTCTATACATACATACATGCATATATATATATATATATATATATATATAGGTCCTTTATTTTTTCCTATGAAAAACCACAATTGTCCCGCATTTTTCTTTTGTGAAGTTGGCGACCCTAGGTCCAGATATGTAGCATGCTAGATCATGTTTGGCGTCGCGAGCCTCTGATGAAGATTGCGGAGCACTGATCACCCTCCAAACCAAACCTGAATATCGACCGCAAACTATACCGAGCCTGTTTCACAAACTATTCCGTGTTTTCAACCACGTACATGTTTAGACATTTGTTAAATACACACTGATGCTTGTGAGTTAAATACACTGCTGTCTAAGGAAAGCGGCAATAATAATCCTTTCAATTAAAATCTGACGGCGTGTTTTATTCATGTTCTTTTTTTTATCTATATGTAATTATTAAATTAGTTTTTAGTGAAATAACACTCTTAATAACAAACTAAAACTGCCAATATACGTGGCAATAAATGACTTGATGAAATCTTAATGTCTTAAGTCATTGGTTCATTCATTCATTCGATTTGTTCAAATGGCTCTCTGTATGAATGGGCCACTGAATCATTGAGTCACCTGATTACACCAAGCAACTGGTGTTTGACATCAAAGTACCGCGACTAATTAATTAGATAAAGGGGTTGAATACAGCCCTAATTTATATAAATGGTAATTAATTATAAATTTCACTTAATCTCATCTGTCAAATTCAAAAGCCCTAAACTAAATGACAAATGCATGTTGCAATGTTAAAAATGATAACATGATAGTTGAGTTGTTGCATGCCGCCAGCCAATCAAGAGTACTCCGCCAGAACGTTTAACGAGATTAAATTAAGCAACACACTGATCGTATTGTGATTTGATCTTTCTGCTGTCGTTTCAGGAGAGTCTCCAGCAGAAGATCCAGATGAGATTGATGTGATTCCTGCAGGAAAGACCAGCTGGTTTTGCTGGGAGAAACTGAATCTGGGAAAAGTGCCTCTGGAAACACCAGCATCGGCAGAAACACCTTCAAATGTTCAGCCAGTTTACATAATAACCACTCTACAAGTGTGATTCAGAGAAAAAATGTGCGTGCATCTCTCTTTCAGATGTTTGATTTATAAATCGCAAATGAGCTTGAAATTGTGTGCATCTACATGGTTTCAGATCTCCGGTTGTAGACGCCAACTAATTAATGTCATCAACATAGAGTAGATCAGCAGCATCGTCCAAATCCTGCAGATAACCGTCCTATGGAGCCAGATCAGCCTCAAAAATAACACATTTACAAAACAAAATTCATAAATGCACAGCACAATTTACATTTACAGAATCCTATTCGTAAATTCAAAACACAATTCATAAATACACAAGTAAAAGCAGAAATATTTCCCGAAATGCTCACACAAATGCATCTTACCTAAATACATTTAAAATGTATACACAAATATGTATATATACATTTCTTAAATTCATTTCCATCACACATTTATGAATAATGGTACATGTATTTATGGATCATTGAATCTGCATTTGCAGATCATCACACATGCGTGGACTGCTTTGAATTTGTGTGTGGTATTTTTGAGACCTTCCTGGCAGGTTAAGATTCATAAATATCTTTTTTTGGAGGATGTTCCGTTCAGCCAATCGCGGTGAGCTTTTAATCCACCAATCAAAACACTCTTTACTGAACAGACTCGAGAAGCTCAAGGCTGCGCTTGTACTGTGCATTGTTTCTATGATCGGGTCCTTGATGTAAAGACAGTTTCCCAATGGAGGATGCGATTAATAAAGTAAAGTTTTCCTGAATTTTGAGCATGAATCACTATTGAATCCTTGTTACAAACTAAAAAGATTTATGCACCAAAACAAGACAACATTGGAGACAAGAGAGTGTGACGTTAACGTCCTTGTAGAATCTGCTGTATAAAAATATGACATAATAAAGCTAAAAAAACAAAACAATTCTTCACTTGATTCTGGCATTTGATACATTAACATTCAAAAGTTTAGGAAATATGACATAATAAAAAAAAAAAAACAATTCTTCACTTGATTCTGGCATTTGATACATTACATTAACATTCAAAAGTTTAGGATTACTATGAATTCTTTTTTTTTTAAAGAAATGTATATTTTTGCTCTTCAAGAATGCATCAATTTCATAAAAATGACAGTAAAGACATTTATAATGTAAAAAAAGATTAATATTTCAAATAAATGCTGTTCTTCTGAACTTTCCATTCATCTGTGAATCCTGTCGCTGTATAATGGCGTCCACACTTCATTAAGCAGCACAACCTTTTTCAACTCTGATAATAATCAGAAATGTTTCTTGTGCAGACAATCAGCATATTAGAATGATCTCTGAATGCTCATGAGACACTGAAGAGGAGAAGTTGAGATCTGACATTATAGGGGGAAAATAACTTTATTTTAAATTGTAAAATTATTCCACAATATTAATGTTTTTTAATATTTTTAATTGATGCAGTTGGTGACATGAACAAAGAACCTTACTAATACATATCCTTAGAACAGTATTTTATATATCATATCAAAACAAGCACAAGCACACTCACACTCACACATTTGTTAATGAATGAAATTAGTTTCTTATTCCATTCCATAAAATGCAGTGAAGTATTTGTTTTGATGAAAGGACACGGAGAGAGGTGAATGGAGACCTCTTTTTCTTTATTTGTTGTTTAGTTTATGCCAAAATCCTTGGTGTTTTTGTTCTGACATTTCTGATCCTTTCCCCTTTTTTGATTTGCCATTTCGTTTGGTTATTTTGTTACTTTGTGACTCGGATGGCGTTGCTCGTTGAGCTTTGATGAGCTTATGCTCTATGATGTTTACTCTTTACTCAAGAGGAAGGTGCATCAGGAAGATGTCGTGACACCAAAATACAATTCAATTTGAACCTAACTTTAAACATAATGACTGTTATTGTGAAAAAGTTGCCCATTATAAAAGAAATGAGATGATTCTGTAACAAATAAAGTTCTTGGGTTATAGTCACTGCTCTATATTATGCAGACTTATCGCAGTGTTAGTAGTGTTTTGTTTAAATACACAAATATAAACTACATGAGCGTATTTCACAAATACAAGCAATCCTACAAATACCACATTTAGTGCATACAAATGCTGGTCTGTTTCCAGGGCCGTGCACAGACCTTTTGAGGGGCGTGTGCTGAAACTGAAAAAGGGCACCCCCCTTAATGACAAATGAAATAACACAAAATAATAGTCTCAAAAGCTTTAGATTTATTCACTATTAATAACAGCCATATACATATATATATATATATCATCAAGATGATGTCATCGCACACATCACTGAGCTGCTTTATCTTCAAGCGTAACGCTGGTGAAATGAATACTGCTATCTCCATGGCTAATTCCTGCCTACACCGCTTTACGACGCCTGGAGCACGAGAACATTTTATCATGTTATTTTTCTGAATAGTACTGATAAAGATTTAAAAATATCCTTGTGCTGAGGACTGAAGCTTCGTTCAGCTCTCTCAAAGATGGTTATGTCTTCTGTGTGTCACTTGAGCTTCGTCTCTCTCAAGGAAAGGCACACACAAAAAAATGGGGTCTTTCAAAAAATGCACAAAGACAACAAATTTCTTTCTCCAAGAGAAAGAAATGAGCATTGAAAAGAGGAGAAAGAGAAGAAAAGGCTACAGCTGTACTGTACGAGAGTGTCTCTCTGTCTGTTCAGCTGCTGAGGAACTTCGGCGTATCCTTCCTCTCCTCCGACTGTATAATGGAGCATTATGGGAAGGGCTGTTATTCTGCTCGGCTCTGGATGGAAATGTTTCCCCACCATTTCTTGTTAGGACCAAGCAGTTAGGGCTCCCATTCAGAGGCGTGAACCGGCATTTCATATTCTGTTTTCCTGTCTCGCCGATGTTAAAACAACATATCTGAGATTCAAGTTCGGGTCTTAAGACAAAAGTGTCGCGCACCCACTCCCTCCTCACAAATGTGCCTTTATTTCGTCCTCGCCGCAAGCTGTAAATATTTTTGCTGCCTTTATGAAATAAATTAACAGCAAACGATAAGTGATCAAATCAAGGACAATACTGATCTACTGTACAGCGGGGCGCAAAAGTCCACATGGAAAATCTGGGATCCAAAATCTAATTTAAACCTGGAAAGTAGTAGGATTTTGAAATAAATTATATATATATATATATATATATATATATATATATATATATACACACATATA
>NW_015508262.1:10898-12279 GCF_001515645.1 Sinocyclocheilus grahami | reverse complement strand
GTTTTCCTGAATTTTGAGCATGAATCACTATTGAATCCTTGTTACAAACTAAAAAGATTTATGCACCAAAACAAGACAACATTGGAGACAAGAGAGTGTGACGTTAACGTCCTTGTAGAATCTGCTGTATAAAAATATGACATAATAAAGCTAAAAAAACAAAACAATTCTTCACTTGATTCTGGCATTTGATACATTAACATTCAAAAGTTTAGGATTACTATGAATTCTTTTTTTTTTAAAGAAATGTATATTTTTGCTCTTCAAGAATGCATCAATTTCATAAAAATGACAGTAAAGACATTTATAATGTAAAAAAAGATTAATATTTCAAATAAATGCTGTTCTTCTGAACTTTCCATTCATCTGTGAATCCTGTCGCTGTATAATGGCGTCCACACTTCATTAAGCAGCACAACCTTTTTCAACTCTGATAATAATCAGAAATGTTTCTTGTGCAGACAATCAGCATATTAGAATGATCTCTGAATGCTCATGAGACACTGAAGAGGAGAAGTTGAGATCTGACATTATAGGGGGAAAATAACTTTATTTTAAATTGTAAAATTATTCCACAATATTAATGTTTTTTAATATTTTTAATTGATGCAGTTGGTGACATGAACAAAGAACCTTACTAATACATATCCTTAGAACAGTATTTTATATATCATATCAAAACAAGCACAAGCACACTCACACTCACACATTTGTTAATGAATGAAATTAGTTTCTTATTCCATTCCATAAAATGCAGTGAAGTATTTGTTTTGATGAAAGGACACGGAGAGAGGTGAATGGAGACCTCTTTTTCTTTATTTGTTGTTTAGTTTATGCCAAAATCCTTGGTGTTTTTGTTCTGACATTTCTGATCCTTTCCCCTTTTTTGATTTGCCATTTCGTTTGGTTATTTTGTTACTTTGTGACTCGGATGGCGTTGCTCGTTGAGCTTTGATGAGCTTATGCTCTATGATGTTTACTCTTTACTCAAGAGGAAGGTGCATCAGGAAGATGTCGTGACACCAAAATACAATTCAATTTGAACCTAACTTTAAACATAATGACTGTTATTGTGAAAAAGTTGCCCATTATAAAAGAAATGAGATGATTCTGTAACAAATAAAGTTCTTGGGTTATAGTCACTGCTCTATATTATGCAGACTTATCGCAGTGTTAGTAGTGTTTTGTTTAAATACACAAATATAAACTACATGAGCGTATTTCACAAATACAAGCAATCCTACAAATACCACATTTAGTGCATACAAATGCTGGTCTGTTTCCAGGGCCGTGCACAGACCTTTTGAGGGGCGTGTGCTGAAACTGAAAAAGGGCACCCCCCTTAATGACAAATGAAATAACACAAAATAATAGTCTCAAA
>NW_015508262.1:2164-2544 GCF_001515645.1 Sinocyclocheilus grahami | reverse complement strand
GAGTAAATGATTTCTCTCTCAACATCACGTTTATCTGTTTTCATATTTAATTCTTTATAAATGCTGCTCTAATGCTTCTGTCTTTCATCACAGTTCAGACTGAAGACCGTGTTCAGAGGTGAGAGAAACACTTCGGCTCTCATGATGATGTTTATGAGAGACAGATGATCCTCAAAGGCACAGTTCACTCACAATATCCCTCAGACTGACTTTCTTCTGTCAAACACAAAAGAAGCTGCTTTGAGAAATGTCTCCCACACAGTGAAAGTCATAGAGGTTTGGAAGGACATGAGAGAGAAGATGACGACAGAAGATTAATTTCACCTGTCCCTGTGTTTTTCAGTGAGGAATGAGACGGACCCCATCAGCGGATCGACACA
>NW_015508262.1:0-680 GCF_001515645.1 Sinocyclocheilus grahami | reverse complement strand
ATCAGATCCTTTAATACTGACCAAACATTTCATTCAAATATCCACTTCATCTTTCGTTTTTGGCCACCTTTTTGCAAAAGAAATGCGACAGCCTCAATTTCAGCCTTCATCTAAAACATGTGGACATCACAACCCTTACGAAAAAATAACCATTGTTTTATCTTTAGTAAAACTGCTTACTTTTCTTCTGAGTGATTCCTGAATGTTTGAGACTATAAAATCAGCTGTATTACTCTATTATTAAAATCATAGCCTTGGGTTGCTACAGTTGTAATTTGTAACTAATACAATATAACTACAATTTATTTATTTATTTTTATATTTAATTAAAGTTCTATTTTGACCCCTATAGTAGTTTTTTTTTTTATATATTTGGGGGAGGTGCACAACAACACAATTCTGCTTTGGGCACCCATTTGGCCAGCAGCGGCACTGATGGTGACCAAGGATCTTTGTCCTTACCTCCAAATTCAATACGCTCCGTACTATTCTGTTTAATATATCTGGGCTAAAATGAGGAGGGCTCCAGGCTTTATATTCTGTCACGGGCCCAATCTGGAGTTTACAGCACATATGAGAAAGCCCTAAACCATCAAATATCTTCCCAATCTCACAATGTCCTGCAGCAGAAGGGAACGTCCCTACCCCAGAACCAACAAATTACCAGCAGGAACAAGCAG
>NW_015508261.1:24786-25866 GCF_001515645.1 Sinocyclocheilus grahami | reverse complement strand
TATATATATATATATATATATATAATTCACGGATGCATTAAGAAAAGCAGTAAAGCATGGTCGTCTGTTTCTATCTTAATTTGGATTAATATACCTTACACTGTTTCCATAAACTGATCCAGCTTGAGAGAACGAGATACAGGCACTAAAATGAATCTGAATCAGGACTGCAGAGGCACCTTTCCTCTCAGGCCATGAGGCTGGATATCCTTCACCTATCATTGTATTATTAATTCTATATCACATTATTGGATTTGGAATAAAAACTCCACGCATTCCTGCACGCGACACTGTCAGCGACTGCCGTGATAAATTGCATTCAGGTGGAAAATCAGGAGCTAGATGTTAAAGCAGGAATAACGAGAAGTGTTTTTGTCCCAGCCCTCTTTTCCCCCCTCCCACACAGACACACGACCCCCCTCCCTCCATCCTGTCTCTCTTTTCCATCTACTCTCTTTTCTACAACAAACATGGCCGCGAAATCAGACGGTACAGCCGTTTCTTTGCAGAATGACATTCCGCCGACGTGCCTCCCCGGGCCGGAGAAGCGCTCGCCCCAGTGGCGTCCCGTCGAGAAGGAGTATTCGCTCCTGGACTGCTGCTGGACCCTCTGCGCCCTCTTGGTCTTTTTCTCGGACGGGGCTTCAGACCTGTGGCTGGCTGCCGACTACTATCTCAGGCGGGACTACTGGTGGTTCGCTCTGACACTCGTTTTTATCATCATTCCATCTGTTGTGGTGCAGGTGCTCAGCTTCCGATGGTTTGCGTACGATTACTCTGATGCCAACGGGAGCGGCACGGCTGTGGCTGCCATGGTAGCGGCGTCCAATGCGGAGAGCCACTTCAGCACCAAGGACAGCGATGCGGTCACCAGAACCCGGAGCAGCGCTGAGAGCTGCTGCAGAGCCTGCGTGTGGCTCTTCCAAAGCGTCGTGCACGTTTTTCAGCTGGCAGAGGTCTGGAGGTATGCGAGTCCTTTGAACTTAATGTAATGAGATATAAATCTATAGTGCATTCCTTTAAGGTGGCACAATAGCAGTTTATTCATATTGTTCTGTCATCCTGTGCGTTTCCTTGGCG
>NW_015508261.1:14089-21477 GCF_001515645.1 Sinocyclocheilus grahami | reverse complement strand
AAATTAGCCTTGAGACTTTTAGCCTAAGCCCTTCGGAGCTACGTTCCCATGAATATATAATTAACAGAAAATATGTCCAGTGCCACTAACGAAAACATCATTGGCACTGCAGGCCGATGTCTAATGATATATCCTCTGCTCACTTGTCTCTTTCTATAAGTATAGCTAAGAATAACACCTTTTAGAAAGCACATTTAGCCATTTTCATGTTACCTCTGGTTGACCTGCAATGGATTTCTGTTCTTCACCTCTCACTAGTAGCCTACTCTCTGACTAAGTCTTTGCTTAAAAGCTTCCGAGCAGAGCTTCCCAGGCTCTCTGTCTTTGTTTGATTGGAATTAGCAGTAATGCCATTAAAGCTGCACCGGCACTGTATTTGTCACATTTCTGCATTAACAGGATTATAGCTGTAGTGTTTACATGTCCTTACCTGCAGCAGTCAGCCAGAGATTGAGAGAGCACTGAGCTGCTGCAAAGAAGAACAGGTGAGGAATGATAGGTGGAGAGTAGATGTGAAAATAAATGGTTATTTTTAGGGTTGAGATGCATGCTTGAGAGAATGGTTGAGAGGGAGAATATGTGAAAACTGGGCTGTTTGATATGAAAATTAGTCATTGTAAAGCAATTTACCCTCATGACTTGTAATTACATCAGAAATAAAATGATACAACTAATTGATGTGCAATAAAAAAAAAACTCTTTCTCACATTTTCGTTTAACCAAAGACTTTACTAAGCATTTTGAGTGTGCCCTATTCGAGAGTCCCCTCTGAGTACTCTGACCTGGTTCACTGCACACGTTCAAAGATGGTTTTCAATTCCATGTTCCCTGCAGCATCACATGAGCAGGATCAATCAGGATCATTCACCACCCTCGAAGAAGAAAAGACACCTTTACACAGGCTGAGTTGATCAAAATGACTACATGCACTGCAAAAAGTGTTTGTAGAAGGTAAAAATAGGAGGCAACAGTTTTCATTCATTTACATATTCATTTAGTCTCGTTTAATTATTTTAATAAACGTCTTGCTTAACATTTATTATCATAAAACATAACATTTATGAACTCTAAAAAGATTTGCTTTGTATCAGCATAGTCTTTGGAATATTAAAAAATATATATATTCCATCACTGAAACCAATGATAATCTTGATGCTCTGCCTGATTCAGCAGGTTCATTAAGTGAAGAGCTGTAGATTGTGAGTCTTTCTGAATGGTTCATTTAGAACGATAAATCATTTGTTTGTGAACTACACTGGTTTCGCTGTTGGTTTTTGATTCACTAAAAATATTGATTCATAAGAGTCATTTGTTTGTGAATCAGATTACACTGGTTGTGCTCTATGTTTTTGACTTACTCAAAAGATTCGGCACATAAAAGTCATTATATGAATTGGATTACACTTACCGCACTGTATGACATTGCACACAGCTCAAGGATAATTCCATAGATAGATATGTTTTCTTGCCATGACTGCAAGCTCAGCCTATTATTTATGCAATTTGATATTGACATTCACAGAATGAATGGTTAAAAAAAAAAAAAAATGCTTTGATGGATTTGTTTCTTACAAGCACGTTAATCAATGAACTAGAACTGTGTTGATTACTTGTGGATTATATGTTTTTATCAGCTGTTTGCACTCTCATTCTGATGGCATCCATTCACTGCAGAGGATCCATTGGGGAGCAAGTGATGTAATGCTAAATTTCTCCAAATCTGTTCTGATGAAGAAACAAATTCATACATCCTGGATGACCTGAGAGCAAGTAAATTCTCAGCAAATTTTCAGTTTTGGGTGAACTATTCCTTTAATACTTTACTGTTAATTTACTCCATTACTAACATCCTTTTCGGCAGGAAGATTGAACTTGGTCATTATATTGAATGGGTCACTTCGTCAATGGAAGGGTTTTTTTTCAGATGTGGTGCCCTATTAAACATACCAAAAGTGTGTTTAATATCCATGTTCTTTAATACATAAGACTCAGACCTAAAGTGTAAGTGAGCAAGAGTGAGAAGAAAAACACCAGTTTTAAAAAAAGTCTCATCTGTGACAATGAGATGATTTGCAAACACTGCGTGATTAATTCTCCCCTGTGGATACCAAAGTAAAACTCTACCGAGGAGAGGACTCATTCTAGAGGAGAGATAGAGGATGTCTGTTCCTGCTGGCCAAACAGCTTAATTCCTATTTGAGACACATTCCTGGGAATGGGCTCACTGGGATTAACTGTGACAAGAAGAGGAACCTAATAAAACTTGAGCTGTGGTTACTGTGTGTTTGATAAATGGGGGGGGGAAGCTGTAGGCAATGTGTGTTTTAGTGTGATTTAGGTTTGTGCTTGTTTGAAGGTATGTCTGATATGAAGGGTTGGGCACTGATGGGATGAATTAAATACATTTAAAAGACAGAAATCTGAATGTTTATGTATAAGGTGTTTTTTTCTGTGTTTATCGAAAGTTCAAGAAATACCATTTTAAAATGTTTTTAAATGTCTTTACATTCCTAAATTCGGTCTATTATGCATAAGAGGTGAAATATCAAGCTCTAATTAATTCATCACATTTATTCCTATATGTCTGAACTGCCTTATGTACTCAACATATTTTTTTGACTGAACAAGACAATAGTCTGGAAATAAAAGAACCCTCAATCCTTGGTCAGCAAAAGTCTGTCACATGTTGTGCATATTCTAAATATTCTAACTGCACAATTATGTGTTTATTGAATACATTAAATAAATCCATTACTGAATGTTTGTAAAACAATGTAAAGATAGATACAGTTTATTCCATAAATTGATTTTACTGATGCAGGAAAACAGTCTTTCGGGGTCGTAAATCAGGAAATTTGAAGTAACGAAAGTAAAAGGCAGTGATCCCTCCCCAGTGAAAAACATGCTCTCTGACATCCATGTAATCTCAAGTGCGACCTTGGTGTGTCTCACAAGACATCTGCAACAGCATGGAGACCGTGGTGCTGAAGACAGAACATGACATGCTGGAGCACTCGATAGTGCACTGGCAGTCTGCCCAGACAAGTGTACTGCCTTTTTCAGCTGGTCACAGCAACATTATTAGCAGACTCTGGGTCTTTTCCAAGCCTGCAGACTGGCATCGATGTTAACTATGTAACTATGGAATAATTATTATTTTTTTTTATGATTTATAAAGAAGACTCTAATGCTCACCAAGGCTGCATTTATTTGACCACAAATACCGTGATATTGTGAAATATTATTAAAATGTAAAATAACTGCTTTCTATTTGTTTCTATATACTTTCAAATTTTATTTGTTCCTGTGATGGCAAAACTGAATTTTCAGCAGCCAATACTCCAGTCTTCAGTGTCACATGACCCTTCAGAAATCACTTACAAAAAACAGCATTTGAAAAATAGAAATCTTTTTGTAACAAAGGTATTTTGATCCATTTAATGTCTTTGTATTGATTTCTTTCTTTCTATTTTCTTAAATCTTATACAAAACTAGCAGTGCACTGTAGTGTAGTGATGGTAGTGTATCATGGTTTCCACAAAAATATTAAGCAACAAAACATCAATTTCAACATGGATGATAAGAAATGTTTCTTGAGCAGCAAATCAGCATATTAGAATGATTATTGAAGGATCATGTGATACTGAAGACTGGAGTAATGATGCTGAAAATTCAGCTTTGCCATTACAGGAATAATTTAAAGTTTTTATCATTCAAATAGTAAACTGTGATTTTAAATTGTAATAAGATTTCACAATATTACAGTTTTTATTGTATTGTTCATCAAATAAATGCAGCCTTGGTAAGTTCTTTCAAAAACGTTTTCCAAACTTTTGACCAGTAGTGGTCTTAAACTGTGATTTTTACCCCAGGTATGTTCATGTCTTATATCTGGGCGTGCAAAGCCGCTGGCGCGGGGACCATGAGCACAAACACTTCTACTGGCGTACGATGTTCGAGAACACTGACATCAGCATGCTGAGGTTGCTTGAGACCTTCCTGAAGAGTGCACCTCAGCTTATTCTGCAACTCAGCATTATGGTCCAGACCAGCCAGGTCCACCCTTTGCAGGGTAAGCTGATGACACCTATGATTAAACCCAGCTCACTAAGTATGCTAGAAATAGTTGGGCCTGTGTATTTGTCTGCATCATATTTATTATATTCATATTTAGTTCCTCTTAAAAAGTCTTGTTAGCAGTACTTTTTCAAAATGATTGAGGAGAAAACCTGTGCCTTTACTCCTAGAATTTGCACAATGCCAGCCAATCAGATCTGATGATTTCAACCCATTTTTGAGTGCACTATACATCAGATGGTCAGAAAATGTGCTGTGGGCTTACTGTCTGAGACTGAGAGGCTACTCCGTCAGTCACCCAATTGGTCATATTGCTATCCACCAGTACAGAGTTTGATTCAACGCCTTTCTTGCAGTGTGATTTCTGTATTGCATCTAATTTAAATGTGACAATAAGAATTGTTTTAGAAATGAATTTGGCCATCATTAAAGATCAAAGTGCAATTTCACAGCATGCGTTTGCTCAGCATCTCATTTTCAATCCAAGAGCAAATTAGCTGGTAAATTACTGAAGTTTGACTGAATATGAAAGACAACGGGTTGCATACATACATATTTCAGGTTATTATGCATGAGACTGACCATTTTATCAGATGAAAATTTAAGTAGCAGTTAAGACACAATTTTCTTATTTTCCCCTGGAAGAGCTCACGCCAAATTTGCAATAAATAATCAAAGAGATTTATAACTGAAACATGAAAATTACAGTAATCAAAGGATCACTTAGAATAATACCTCATTAGATGTTCATGTCAGTGTCTTCATAATGGTTGTCAAGTGGCTTCATCATTTACAAAGTTTCAATGTGCATAACTCTCCCACTTGATAAGATGGCCCACTACAATAATTCCACCGGATTCCACTCATTGACCATACTTGCTTTCTTTTATTTTTCAGATTTTTTGATGCAGTAATCAATCAGCCAGTCATTAGCCAAGCAGGTGAAAAACCTTTAGACAAATACGAACACCACTGTAAGGGCACTAATAAATAATCAAAAGTACCAAGCAAAACATGTATACAAAAATGTTCTTTAAATTAACAAAGAATATCATACAAGTAGACAACAGATATTTAACCGTTTAGATACTTTTACATACCAAATACACTACTTAAGTGAATGATTTTAAACATCCTTTTTGCAACTTTTAATTTAAATACTCTATATAGAAAACCAGACCTAATTCACAAGCCAAACTAATGATATTCAAATACAACATGATTGAACAAAACCCAAGTACAAAATATTAAAGCTCACCAGCTGCTTCTTCAGTCTGTTGAAGTAGCTTAACTCTGCACAAAAAGGAATCTTTTTCCTTGTTCAAACCACTGCTACTCTACATAAAGTCTGTTCTACCCTGCTAATTAATAGATTAAATTAACTACCTTCACCTGGTGTTCTCTCACTAGTGAATTCTAGTGCACTCTGGCTAGTGCACTCTAGTTAGAAAGGGCGGAGCAAGAGCAACCAACAGTTTGCCACAACACCTCCCACTCAATCTTCCCACTGGAACAGCTGGAAAGATTGCAAAAACTTCACGGCAAACCTATGGTCAGTACCCCTTTCCTGGGCAGAGCCTTTTTTCTGGGCCTCCTGTCTGCTCTTCAACTGGCAGCAGGACAACCAAGCGCCGAACATCCCTGTGCAGAATTATAGGCTGAAAGTCCTTCTGGACCTTAGAGGTTGGATGATTGAATGCTGCAGATTTCACAGGTCTCACCTCAGGTTTCATCACAGAGACGCAGTAGCTTGGAACCATCTTGACATTCACATCCCGCACGACACCTTTGGAGTCTGGGTTAACATTTACAACTCTTCCAAGCTTAAACTGGCCCCTCAAAGCATTCTGATCACACACCCAAACGATATCTCCAACAGCAACGTTCCTTTGTAAGGTATGCCATTTGCGTCTCACAAACAAGTTGGGACCGGCTCCAAGACCTCCAGAACCGGTTGACCTGGCACTGCATTTCCCAGAGTCTCTTGTAGGGGTAGCTTATGAAGTCAAATGTTTTAAAATCGGCACTTGAAGATGCTCATCCCAGTAAAAGCATATTGGGCGTGATGTAATGCATACTGCATGTGTCTTCATGGCTCTGCACCCTGGCATCTATCGGACCTTCGTTGACAGCGATCTGAAGGGTTGTCTGGAGCTCACTATAGCCGAGGCCTGATTCTTTCCCCAGACTGTGAAATGCCTTCTTCACGATGCGAACAGCAGATTCCGCAGCACCATTTCGATGAGGCAAATCAGCTGGTTGGATTTTCCACTGCCAGTCGGTTCCATTTTGAGCCGAAGCTCAAACCACATCTGACCTATCTAGATCATTCAGGAACTTGTATAGTTCTTCTGGGACAGATTTTGCAACGATGAAGTTGGTGCCTGGGTCAGACCAGATCTTCTTAGGATGCCCTCGAATTGCAGTGAACCTCTGGTACGCCATCAAGAAACTCAGTTGACATGGTGTTGGCCAGCTCTGTGTGGAGAGCCCTACTGGCCATGCAGCAGAATACGACTCCCCACACCTTCATTGTGACCCGCTTCTTCACATCGTCCTTGACTTGATAGGGTCCAAACAGGTCAACAGCTGTAAACTCAAACGGGGCTGCAGGTCTAATCCTCTCGAGGCAAATTGCCCATTACTTGTTGACATCTTCTGGCTCTTACAAATTATGCAGTTATCAACAACTTTAGCAATTCTTCTTCCTTTGATGACCCACGCAGTTCCCCTCATCTTCATTAATGGGTCGCAGCCACTCCTTCATGACCCTCACGAGCCAGCAATATTGAAATCCATGCGCTGTAAGGTAGAAGAGGAACACCAACTTTGTCTTCTTTGAAGCTCTGGACTCTTCCACCACAAACCAGCAGCCCAGACTCTTGCTCTTTATAGACGACCAGTCGATCTATAGTAGTGGTTGGAAAGGTCACGCCACTTTGTGCAGCCAAGAAAAGATCTCTTAAGGCATCTTGCCGTTCAGTCACAGTGATAACTCCTCTTGATGGAACTGCCTTCCACTTTAGGGTTTCCAACATCTTCCTTTGTGCTGCAAACTTTTTAGCTGCTCTCCAAATCCATGCAGCTGTTTTGATCCAATAAGTCAGATTGCTAAATCGTTTTTCCATCCACCAGGTTTTGGATAACTAAACCAGCTAGCGGTCTTCGATGTCCTTTATCTGACAGTTCTTTTTTCACTTGAGCTCTTGTAAGTGCAGCACTAAATGATTTCTTTTGCATTTTACCAATGCTCTCTCGAGCAGTTGCAGTCACATCTTTTGCAGATTTAATTGGCCACTCATTGACTGGTA
>NW_015508261.1:9195-11754 GCF_001515645.1 Sinocyclocheilus grahami | reverse complement strand
TTAAGAGATGGATCTCTCTTGGCCTCACCAATTCACTGAGAGGAACATCTGGAAAGAATGTTTGCAGTTGATTTGCTGTTACATGTCTATGAACCTCTGCAATTTTGTCCAGACCATAGCAGATCAACTGGTGGGACCTAAGAGTACCTCTTGGAGTCCTGACTCGGATCTTCAGCAGGTAACGCATTGTTTTCACAAGGACTTTCATGCCTCCGACACCATGGACCACAAGTGTGATGTCTTCGCCTCTGAGATTAAGTTGGTCAGCTGCCTCATGAGTGATATAGTTTGTATCTGAAGCTAGGTCAATAAGGGTACCAATCTTTTGTCCAGCATTAGCTGTAACCTCCAGAATCATCATGATGACAGGCCACTCAACTAAGCCATTTTCCTCTAGAAGGCTTGATTGACTTTTTACAGTATGAGAGGTCCTGGATACTGCATTGCAGAAAGCTTCTCGGCACTGTTGGGCTAATTCAGGTGAGAGTTTCCTAAAGAATTAATCTTGAGCCTCTGTATAATTCCTTTTGTCTTCACCTCCCACTATACTGACTCTGCTTTTCTTTTGGGCCATTAACCGCTTAACCGCTTCAGCATTGGAGCACAAGTAATAGTGGTGGTCTGTGACTCGCTGATCCTTACACTCTGGACTTTTACACAGGAATGAAGTTTTGCAGTGGTCATCCACCTCATGAACTTCCAGACATTTCCTACAGCCTCCCAATTTTCTTACCGCATCGTTCTTCTCTGTGAGCTTGAGCATTCGAAACTTTTTACAAAAGTACAACTTTCTCTTATGCTTATTGTCTCCACAGACAACACAACCTGAAGGATGACTACTTGACTGGTTTAAGACTCTGGTTCTCGCTTGCCTTGGCTCAATCTTGGTCTCTCTCCTAGGTGGATCCTCATCCCTCAACTGATCATAGATGTTTTCCTGACTCTTGAGAAAAGCTAAAAGACTGTCAAAGCGCTTGTCTGGAACCACAGCGGTGTTCTTCTCAGCTGCATAAAGAAGCCACTCTTTCTTCAGTGCATCAGGAGGTTTACCTTCAATTGACTTAGTCACTAATGGGTTCTTTATAGCGTCTATGTCACCAAGGTCACTCAGATCATGAAGGGCTTTCTCGACAGTTTGGATGAGCTTAACGATTTTCTTTGGCTGGTGGCCTTTAACAGCTGGAAGCCTCTGGAGCTCCTCGACTATCTCAATGGCAATGGCAGTCTGGCTTCCAAAACGATTCTCCAAAATGCGGAAGATGTCATCTACTTTATTATAGGACATCAAGCAAAGATCTCTTGTAATTTTGTCATCCAGGCTGTCAAGTAGCTGGAACTTTGACTTATTTTGACCCAGTTGGCTCCCCTGGTCTCTGAAGGGCTTCCCAATCTATTCTCCATCAGTGAAAGTCACGCCTGATGCCAGTAAACTTAGGAAGGGAGATTGGCTTTAGTTTAATGGCCGGTGTTGAGTAGCTTATGGAAGCCGAAGCTTCAGTCACCACTCTTTCGGCATCATCTATGGCTTTTGCTTGAATAAAATCTACTTTTCTTAAAGTTACCATGAGAAAGATTTGCTCAAGTCCTCGTATGCGACACTGGAAGTCTTTCTGCTCTGTGGCAGGGGCCCAGCATTTCCACTGTGTATGCAGCTTCTTCGCCGTCTTTCTAGATGGTCGAGCATGAAGTCAAAGTCTTCTTTCTTCCCACTGGGTTTGATGGATGACACACGCTCTGCTTCATCCTCTGCAGCCTTTACCGCCATAATTAGCTCCTCTTCTCCAAAGCTGGTCCAAAGTGTCCCCTGGATGAGGTCTCTCAGCTCCTTTAGTTTCATCTCACACTCACCTGCAGTTTTTTGTATATCAGCCTTCTGCTGCTCATTCAACACAGGAACGTCTGCATCCAACTCCACTTCTGCAAGATACTGGGCCTCCACATCATCATTTGCCTCTATGACTTTGTTGGCCTCAATTGTGAGTTTTTTTAAACTGTCTCTGAGCTTCTCTTGAGACAGTACTTTGCACATCCTAACAACATTATTGGCCAGCCGGGAGAATTGGCTTTAAGCTGCTCCAGTGACTTTGAGTCAGCCATCCTCTATTCCAGCAGAATGCAGGTCAAGGGATGGTTTACACTTCTTTATTTCAGTGTCTTACCAGGTTTCTGGCTTTCCAGGCTTAGCCGGTTGCTGTTCTGATCCCTTTTCCAGTCTCCACAGCGGTTTTTCATTAAGTGGCTTCACCATTTACAAAGTTTCAATGTGCAGAACTCTCCCACTTGATAAGACAGCCCACTACAATAATTCCACCGGATTCCACTCCTTGACCATACTTGCTTTCTTTTATTTTTCGATGCAGTGATCAATCAGCCAGTCATTAGCCAAGCAGGTGAAAAACCTTTAGACAAACACAAACACCACTGTAAGAGCACTAATAAATATAATAAAAAATACCAAAGCAAAACTTGTATACAAAAATTCTCTTTTTTAAATTAACAAAGAATATCATACAAGTAGACAACAGATATTTAACCGTTTATATACTTTTACATACCAAA
>NW_015508261.1:7374-9102 GCF_001515645.1 Sinocyclocheilus grahami | reverse complement strand
CAAACCACTGCTACTCTACATAAAGTCTGTTCTGCCCTGCTAATTAATAGATTAACTTAATTACCTTCACCTGGTGTTCTCTCACTAGTGAATTCTAGTGCACTCTGGCTAGTGCACTCTAGTTAGAAAGGGCGGAGCAAGAGCAACCAACAGTTTGCCACAACAATGGTGACATGTTAAAATCGTCTTTAATTATGTAGTTTAAATTGCTCCAGTCTATCTTTGGGTCTATAAGGAGGGAACAGGACGTGTGATAGTTACAAACCCACCTGACGGGTGCTTTTGATTACAGAGCTGCGAGAACTCTCTGTTGCATTAGTTCAGCTCCATGGGAACAATTGTAGCCCCTGTTAGATGTTCCCTGAGGAATTTCATCCAAATGTCAAACTGCAAACTGTGACTTTTATAGAGTGCCCAGAGCTAGTTAACTAAAGGATGTGAATTTTGTTTAAAAATGTCATTTAATGTGACGTCCTTCTTTCTTTCCATGCCATTCGGACTAGAGTTGAGAGAGCTGCAGTATTTACACTGTGGGAGCCCTAATCACATTACATTTATTCAGACTGCTGAAGGCCTCTTTTTCCAGAAAGATAAAAATGAACCTGAGGAGAGCCAAAATGTGATTCCACAACAAAGAATATCCAGTTCTCAGGAGATGAGCAGGGCACTCATCTGCCCTACAGTCAGCAGTGTAGAAAATTCTGGCATCAGTGCAAGAGTGTTTCCTCTTGGTCTGTCCTGACCTGCACTTTTCCAGTCTGAAGACTGCTATTATGATTAAGGTGCTTTGCTGGGTCTGTCATAATTGCTCATAATCATATTCAGTGCAATGCGAGACGGCTGGAGAACTAGCTAATGATTATATTTTTGCTGATTAGGAGAGATTTTCCGTTTTGACTGCTCCTGACTAAATGGGTGAGCTGATGAATGGCCAGACAGGAACCTGATTAAATATTAATGAGAGCTTCTCAAGAGCGTACCAGCACTCAAACAGAATTTCATTTTTTTTTCACGTTTTTCTGAGAAGGATGGTGAGGTGTACTGTCATTCTTTATATACTGTACAGACTCCTCTGAATTGTTATGCATTGGTATAGGTTTTGGTTTGAAATCAATTTGCAGTATTTTATTGTTCATGTATCAACTTTGCCTCTGTAGGTTTTGATTTGAAATGAATTTGAAGTATTTTATTGCTCTTGTAGTCAATTAGTCTCTAATGTGTCTTCTAAAATTCCTTAGGAGAAATAAAAAGAGAAAAAAATGATTTTTTTTTTGCATAAGTGTATAGTAGCTATAAAATTAATCCAAATTATTTATTTATTTTGGCAGACCAAGTTTTAACAGTTGGAAATAAAGCCAAATCTGTTTTTTATTTTAAAGATTACATAGCTAGCGTTACTATAATAGTGGGCTATATACAGGTGCATCTCAATAAATTAGAATGTCGTGGAAAAGTTCATTTATTTCAGTAATTCAACTCAAATTGTGAAACACTGGGCAGGTGCCAAGTCCTGCTGGAAAATGAAATCAGCATCTCCATAAAGCTTGTCAGCAGAAGGAAGCATGAAGTGCTCTAAAATTTCCTGGTAGATGGCTGCGTTGACTGTGGACTTCAGAAAACACAGTGGACCAACACCAGCAGATGACATGGCAGCCCAAATCATCACTGACTGTGGAAACTTAACACTGGACTTCAAGCAACATGGTTTCTGTGCCTCTCCACTCTTCC
>NW_015508261.1:0-6833 GCF_001515645.1 Sinocyclocheilus grahami | reverse complement strand
CTGGGCTTCCATACCACCTCAGCAGTGCCACAAACTGATCACCTCCATGCCACGCCGAATTGAGGCAGTAATTAAAGCAAAAGGAGCCCCTAACAAGTATTGAGTACATGTACAGTAAATGAACACTTTCCAGAAGGCCAACAATTCACTTCACATACTTATGAAGTATTCTTTACTGAATTACTGAAATAAATGAACTTTTCCACGACATTCTAATTTATTGAGATGCACCTGTATATATATATATATATATATATATATATATATATATTGTCCACATAATATTTTAATTCAATTTGGCTAGTACAATGAAAATATGAAAGATTTATTGTAAAACAACAACAACAACAACAAGAATAATAATAATAATTCAAAAACTTTTTATATAATAATAATAATTATTATTATTATTATAAAATTATTTTATTTGATTATTTGATTATTTACATTTATATTTATTATTTTATAGACCATGCCGTGTTAACCAATAGTCAAGTAGCTACTTAAGGCATACCTCTCAAGATATAACATTTACATAAAAATTACAGTACTCAAATAAATGGTCATTTAGAATATTGCCTCATTAGATTATGTTAAAAGGTATCTAATGTTACCATAACATTACCAAAACATACACTCTAAAATTAATATAAAATAAATATTGTCCACATAATATTTCAATTAGTTTTGGCTTTAGTACAGTGAAAATATAAAAGCTTTCTAAAAAATAATAATAATTCAAAATATTTTACAAAAAAATTTAATAAGCCTAAATAAATCTATTTCAATGTATTATTTTAATATAATTAATTATATTTATATTTTTTATTTTATAGACCATACAGTGTTAACCAATAGCCAAGTAGTTACTTAGATGTCCTCCCTAATACACTGAAATACCATTTAACTATCCAAAAATCTAATTTGTACTTATTAAGGCAGTCTAATTAAAATGAATTAATGCACCATGTAAAGTGACCCATTTTCTCTCTGTCACTCTTTCTCATTGTGCTTCATTTGATCCAGGTCTGTCTGCTTCAGCCTCGCTAGTGTCTCTGGGCTGGATAATGGCGTCTTATCAGAAGGCATTACGGGACTCTCGTGATGACAAGCTCCCCATGTCATATAAAGCAGTGGTGGTGCACATGCTGTGGCACCTGTTCACAGTGGGAGCCCGCACCATGGCCTTCGCCCTCTTTGTTTCCATTTTCCAGCTCTACTTCGGCATTTTCATCATGGCCCACTGGTGCGCCATGACCTTCTGGATCATCCAAGGTGAGACGGACTTCTGCATGTCCAAGTGGGAGGAGATCATCTACAACATGATGGTGGGCATCGTGTACATATTCTGCTGGTTCAGCGTCCGTGAGGGCCCCACACGGTGCCATCTGCTGCTTTACAGCCTCATAATCCTGGGCGAAAATGTGGCCCTCACTGCCGTGTGGTATATATACCGCAACCCACGCACTTCAGACTTTTACGCTGTGGTGGTGGTGTGCGTGGTGGCCTGCAGCTATGCCCTGGGCACATTTTTTATGTTTGTCTACTACTGCCTGTTGCACCCTGATGGCCCTGTGTCTGGGGCCTATATTGGATGTTGCGACGTCCAAGTGGGTGCTGTTTCAGATCCTTGTGTCTCGTCGCCCACCTCCGCTCCTCCTCCTCTGGATGTGGTGAGCAGCCCGCCGCGGACTCTGCAGAGGACTAAAGGAGGAGAGTCAGTACCAGGAGGAGATGTCGGAGAAGTGTTTAAGATGCGGACCCTTAAGGCCTCGCGAACCGCTGCGCCTCGCCTCACCCCAAGGACAGAGGGGCCGGTAATTCGCATCGACCTTCCCAGGAAGCAGTACCCAGCCTGGGACGCCCACTTCATTGATCGCAGGCTGCGAAAGACCATTTTGGTACTGGAAGCCGCAGCTCCGGTCACACCAAGGATCCAGTACCGGTGTCTAGGCACACCGAAGGAAGTGATGGAATACGAGACGACAGTCTGAGACGTTTTACCTTCTCCAAATAAAAGATGTAATGTGTTAGTGAGCAGAAAAGTCAGTTCTGTCCAGCTTTATTTGGTGAAGAAGAAGAGTTTGTCAGATCTCCACACGGCCCCTTAATGACTCTTGTCATCTGTGGAAGCACATGAGACACTAGTGTCTAGAAAAGAGCCACCCTGTGGTGACATTAGACATTACTACAGGTTATTGGGTTAGGAGGTTAGGCAGGGGTCTGACCAAATTAATGAAAGAAAGCAGTGAGGCCACAGTAAATCTATAATGAGCAAAACAACATATCAGTACATTAACAGCAATGGTGTTTAAACACCGTTTCAAACCATTCTAGGTGTTTTTAAATATTTTGTGGCAGCTGCTGTATTCAACAAATACTGAATCCATTTGGTCATAATTCAGTGGGTATTGAGGTTGCAGTCGGTACAAGTAAAATGTGTGAGTTGTCTCATTAAAGGCCTTAACACTTTCTTACATTTGGCTATTCAGCATCTGAAAGGTGCATTTCACCCCGTTTAAAACATTAATGAATAAATAAAAACGGTTTGTGTGCTAGATAATTGAAGGTTTGAGCTTCTGGTAACATAGGCATTTTATTAAGCACAGAATACTGTATGTTGCCTTCAATAACAGGGATCAGACTTTGCAAGAAACATTCTTTATGTTAAAAAAAAACTGTTTACAGTTATCTAGGTCTCTTTTCAGGACATTTCCGCTCACCTTTCAAGTGAAAAATTGCATATCACTGAAAAATTTGGGATTTCTTTTTTAAATGTTCTCAAAGGACATTTGTGTCATAATGGAAATAATGGGTCTGATGCTGAAAAAGGGCTGAGTGCACCTTTAAAGAGGATTGAATGAATGTTCATCTCAAGAACAAAGAACCCTGATCAATCCGATTTATTATATCCCTGTAATAGGAACGTATGGTTATATCGCAGTATTTCAAACATGTCTAAGCTAACAAAGATTATGAGTTCACATTTTAAAGTACTTGTATGACAGCTGAAGGGAAAGAAAAAATCCTATGGCATATGTTCACATGTTTCAAAATAGTTCTCTTTTTAGGATTCATGAAAAGTTATCAGCATTATGAGTATACCATTTTAAGTCATTTACATAATTTGGTGCAATAATACACTTATAAATGTTTGGATAGTGAAAATGTTGATGGATATGAACAAATCCATACAGTATCTTCAGTATCTTTATCTATTACTTTTACATTTTATTTAAAATTTAAATTAAGATAATGATACATTTGGCCATCAATACCAACTACATATCATCTACCAACTGTTTTTTTCTATCTTTCTTTCTTTCTTGACCCTGTTGTGTACAAATGACTAAGAACATAGTATTTTGCATTGACTGACTATTGGGCTGTTAAATAGAGAGAAGATGAATAATCTTGGGTTTGTGATGTGTTTACTGATATCATGTTATTGCTAAGTCCATTAACCCATTGTAACTCTTTCACATTTCACTTCTTGGCATAACCATTATGTATGTCCATTTGTGTTACCATGTTGGTGCTAGCTGGAACACCTCAGCACAGCCATGTATGCTGTACTTTATCAAAGTGGATCATACTCGTTCACTCTGGTTAATGTTGGTTAATTTTGCCATAGACACGCTAAAAGACTTTAAGCCTTACACTGCACCTGCAAGACTGTTGCTGTCGACTGTAAAAAGGATGTCGATCTTCAGCCATGTGTTTTATTTGGACAATAAAGAAAGCAAAATTGTGTGTTTACTGACCTGACCAAAGCATCAACTGAAAGAGTGTCTTGTCATCTTAAGTTAAATGAAAACTGAGATATAGTAGCATTATACCGCAGCTGTTGTTGTTTTTTTTTCATTTGAACACTCAGTCCAAAACTAAGAACAGCCACTACAAGTCTCAGCCAATGAATTTTATTTGATGTATACTGCACTCACGTGGAAACCAGCTGAATAGCAATGAGGAAGGTAAAAACATTCATATTAGATTAACTATTCCTTTACAGTTGTTTTATTAGAACCACTGTCAGTTTCAGGGGGTATGCATTTGTCTGGATTAGCTGTTAAAAATAAAATAAAATAAAATACTCCAGAAAAGATTTTGAGCACACCGGTTTAGACTAAGGTTAATTCCCCACAAACAGTGGACCAGTCGATTATGAAATATTAGCTCAAGCCTTATTACATCACATAATGTGGAACTGCAAGTATTGCAACATAGCAATAGTAATCTCAGCCATTCATTACCTCAACAATCTTAAACAAATGCATTTTATGGATTTGGATATGTATTTAAACAACATAAAGGTAATTCTTTAGGAAATAATTCTGAGGAATATTATTGCAAGGCTATTAAGAAATTATGATTATGCTCCTGCAGCCAACATTTTATATGAAGAATCCAGAAATTACCTTCCCCCCTCCTTTTCTTTATCCTATTTCATTATCCCATGAGCTTTTGCAGAGGTCACACTGGATATTTACGTAACAGAATGAACCATACAGATACAATACTTTAACTCCTGAAACTGAAACTTAGCGCTGAGCAAAGGCTTATGCTAACCAGCATTGAATTTTACAGCATCATGTGGAACATATAAAGAGATTGTGTCATTACCATACAGAGCAGTGTCTAGTCAAACATTACAGTGTGAATACAACTAGAAATTGCATAAATGAAAACTCATGATTGCGCTGACCAAGACTAGCTATACCACATTCAAGAAAATTTGGTTTTTGTTGCTTGTGAAGATTTGTTGCTATTTGTGCTATTGTGTACATTTGTTCAGGCAAACACGTTCCCTGACAAATTAGATAGGATGAATACAGAGGGGTGCTTCCTGATAGTTAAGGGTGAAATTAATGCTGATTTAATAAATAAATGTATCATTTTATAGGCTATTATGTAATTGATATAGGCCTAATGGTAACACTTTACAATAAGGTTCATTAGTTAACATTAGTTAACTACTTTAGTTAACATGAACAATACTTCTACAGCATTTATTAATCTTAGTTAATGTTTATTTCAACATTTACTAATGTATTATCAAAATCAAAAGTTGTGCTTGTTAACATTAGTTAATGCACTGTGAATTAACATAAACTAACAATAAACGCCTGTATTTTCAGTAACTAACATGAACAAAGAAGAATAAATACTGTAATTTTACTGTATTGTGCATTGTTTGTTCATGTTAGTTAACACATTAACTAACATTAACTAATGGAACCTTATTGTAAAGTGTTACCGAAATAATATACAAATATGTACAATTATTAAACTCAAGTATTATTCTCATTATTTATCAAAGAGAGCAAAAGATGCCTGTCATATTTCCTATGTCCTCCTGTACGTTTGAAGCAAAATTATTGTACAAATTTATGAACCAAGACCTCTCGTCCAATCCGCTGAGACAAAGACTCATTTATATGCAAGTGTCATGGATTTGAACCAATAGGGTGTCAGGGGGCGTGACCATTCCCTCAACCGGTCTAATAGGTCTGTCTGCTTTTAGCTTACTCACAGTAGAATGGCGGCCGCTGCTTGCGGTCCTCGCGGCTGTCCTAGGACTAATTCAGCCAAACCACACAAAGAACACCTGCGAAAAAGCCGGGATTCCCGTCGCAGACAAGCAGCACTGTTGTTTCTCACCAATATATCTTTGGACGGACGACCGGTTTATGACCTAAGCAATGGAATCGTTGGCCCCAGGGAAGCCGAGAGCCTGTGTGTGGATGTCGGCGCGGCGGCGGCGGTGACGGGTCCCCCTCTGGCGACACCTATCAGCTACGGAACCTTCACCCAAGTGCCATCCATCAGCGAGGGAGCAGCGACCCCTCTACCGAGGACTAACACTTACCCTGGTCCTCTGAGTCCTCCTCCAGCATTTATTCAAGGGAGCTGCGACGTTTTCACGGAGGATGGACGAACAGATTCTTTGTCAGTCCAGGCACCCCCGCTTTCACCGACCTCTGGACCGCTGAATCCGTTTTCAGGATCCAGTAAATCACCCAGCCAATTCCCGGGCTCTAATCCTGTTCCTGATCCGCGCCAAAGGTGAGTTTTGTTTTTGTCATGCAGGTTGGTAAACAATGACACTCGTTATTCTCTGGCTGGCATTGTATGCACAAATTACACCATTCATAACAAATATGGAGTAAATGTGTGATGCAACCTTCATTTGTACAGGTGTCATCTGTCATTAACAATTGTGAATTTATATTTGTTTATGAAAGCTATGTTTATTCCCAAATCGTTTCACGGTTTTGTTTTTATGACACGTGAATAGAATGTTTATCTGGCCTGTTGTTTACCAGTGTTTACCTTCGATTATGACTTTTGAAGCAGTATTATAAACAGTATTACAATACGAGAAACAAAACAAAACTAACAAATCTGTAAGAGGAATGACTGACTTCCGCCTTATTGTCTAACGTTACAACTTTCATTTTCATCTTTGAAGAGAGGTATGGTTTTCTAGGCATGAGTTTGACTGGAAATATTTCTGCGACATTTTTTTGAGACCTGTAGATGAATAGGTCGGGGTGGGACTCATAAGGACTTCTGTTTTCGAATAAATAAGGGTTGCGTTTTCTTTTGCAGTACTTTAAATGAAAAATGTTTGCACAAATAAATCCAAAACCATAATGTGTATCTGTTCATTCGAGAATCGGACATTTCGTGTAATTAGATCTCCGATATTTACTGTGATTCTCAATAGGAACCGACTCAATAGGAAATCGGACCACTCGGGTCGCGCCATATGTTTTGTGATTCACTAAAAGAATCGAATTATAAAAGTCATTCATTCATTCATTCATGAA
>NW_015508260.1:18416-25879 GCF_001515645.1 Sinocyclocheilus grahami | reverse complement strand
TTCATCAGTAGATCACTGAGGCTCTTCACTCCAGAGTCTCCTAGTGGTTTATTCCCTCTCAGATTCAGCTCTCTTAGGTGTGATGGGTTTGAGTTCAGAGCTGAAGTCAGGACGAGACTCTGTTCCTCTGTAATACTGCATTCACACAGACTGAAGACAGAGAGAGAAAACACAATCAATCAGATCTATGATGATCATCTTATTGAAGTGCTACAGCAAGCATTTAGTTTCCAGAAGTCTGTTTCAAATCACGCTAGTTATGTTTGTTGGAAGCTACTGTTTAGTTTTTCACTTTGTAACTATTTATTTAATGTTTTATCTTCTTTATTCTCTGTTGAAAAGGCAGATTTCTGCATGCACATAATCAGTACATTGTATCAAATGCTGGAAATTAAACAATTACTAACTAGATTAAAAAATACATACAAAATGTGACCAATAGGGCAAAACCAGTGCACTGCTATAAACAATATAACTTAAGGCCTGTTGTCTTAAAATAAATAAACTTTAATTGTACTTCAGTTTCTCCAGCTTGCATTGTGTGTTCATCAGTAGATGACTGAGGTTTTTCACTCCAGAGTCTCCTAGTTTATTCCCTCTCAGCTCCAGTTCTCTCAGGTGTGATGGGTTTGAGTTCAGAGCTGAAGTCAGGACGAGACTCTGTTCCTCTGTAATACTGCATCCACACAGACTGAAGACAGAGAGAGAAAACACAATCAATCAGATCTAAGTTCATATGTGAGTTAAACACATCATGAGTAAATGAATCAGACTGTAGCTGCTGTAGAGTATAATGATACTAACTCTAGTTTCTCCAGCTTGCATTGTGTGTTCATCAGTAGATCACTGAGGCTCTTCACTCCAGAGTCTCCTAGTTTATTCCTGCTCAGCTCCAGTTCTCTCAGGTGTGATGGGTTTGAGTTCAGAGCTGAAGTCAGGACGAGACTCTGTTCCTCTGTAATACTGCATCCACACAGACTGAAGACAGAGAGAGAAAGAACGTACTTCAGATATATGGCAATTAAACTTATTACCAACTACACAAAAGTTACAAAGGTTGAATATCAGCAAACTCATTAAGATGTGATCTATTTGTCCAAGTTAGTTTACGCATTAATTTCACAATCACTTTTTGCTCACTGGGGTAAATGTGTTTATGTCTGTGGTTCTCAGACACACAGCTGACTCTTTACAATAAGATTTCATTTGTTATCATTAACTACATTAGTTAACATGAACCAATGATGCACAAGACTAGTACAGCATTTAATAACCTTAAAGTCAGTTTCAACATTTACTAATACATTTTTTAATTCACATGTGTTTTTGTTAACATCAGGTAATCCAGATTAACCCAAAACAGGGCAGGACCATAGAGAGAAATCAGAACATTATGTTCAACAATTAGTATAATGACTACTTATGAAAATAGCCTACTGTATCATAATTAATACACAAATTTCTAGGGCCTATAAATGATCAATATGACCAAAACTTGGATGAAAAACTTGTTTTACACAGTCTACGTCATGGCTTCTGTCCTCTGATTGATAATTCATACTTTTTTAATCAGGTAAAGTCTTTTTTTCCCCCAATTTCTACAAGTTACAGTATATGCTGCACCAAAATTAGACATTTAATATTTTGTGAAAGACAAACATTAAACTGAAAGCAGTTATGAATAGTTATGTTTGTCAGCAATCAGCAAACATGATCACATTAAGCAGACATATATTTAAACAGATCAATATATGCACATTTATCTTTAATTTACACAGAACTGAGCTGTTAATGTTAGGAAAGACATCTGTGTTTATAGCGCTGCTGTTTTTACAATCTATCACTCGTTTGAATGAGTTTTCTAAACTCTGGAAGAAAATAATTTCTCTCTCTCTACAGTAACTGTAAATAATTATTGACTCAAGATCAAACTGATTTAGTGAACTGCTTAAAGCTTGATGTCTCTTTGTCATTGGCTGTTTAATTTAATATTTCACATTATAGTGGCTCTTTGTGATGTTGAGTAAAAACTGCTCTGACTCACACAAGCAAGGAAATATTATTATCAGCTACAGTAACATTACTATCACAAGTAATGAAACTCTAGGGCTTTTCACTCTTGAAAAGGTTAACCCTGGGTCATCGTAAACCCCAGATAAACGCTATCCTGGGTTATGTGTAATCATGTTTCACACTGCTCATACTATACCTGGGGTTAACTGTTAATCCTGGCTATTCATTCACAGACCCTTCACATGGTACATTCCTGACCCCGGGTTAACCTTCTGATTTGCATATCTGCGGTGTCACTGTGACTGATTGGACGAACAGCAGGCAACCAGTACATGGCTTTTCCCGTGTCTTGCCAGTTATTAAAAAAATGTCGCCGCGTAGGTCTTTAGCCGTTTTAAGCCTCATGAGACGCACAAAGGCAAGAGAACAAAGACAAACCTCCTCCTCATTCCAGTTCACACGCTTTCCGTTTTTTGACATTTCTTACTTTTCTCTCAGCGGCTGCTGTTTACACGACACACGTGTCCTGTTCCTGACGTGACATGAGCCTCGCTGCTCAAGTTCTGATTGGCTGTCTGTTGCCAAGCGTCCAGCAGCAGCTAGCAAACACCGCTCCGCTTCAAACTGAACAAACTTAGCACCGCACTGCGAGGTTAACAACTGAACTGAGCTGGATGATGACATCACTAAATTCAATGATGAACTGTCTTTAACTGAAAAATGAGTGTTTACTATTGTCATTTTGCATTATTGACACACTATTTTCCTAATTAATGCTGTTCAGTTGCTTTGACACAATCTGTATTGTTAAAAGCGCTATATAAATAAAGGGGACTTGACTTGACTTGACTTAACATCACGAATGCAGTGCTAACCTGCTGCGGAGCAGGCTTTCATAACCCCGGGTAAAAACACGTGCTAACACCGCTTTCACATTACAGGTGTGAAACGTGTCTTTACCCGGGGTTAAAAGTGGTGTTTAGAACGACGATAACCCAGGGTTAAGCACAATGTGAAAAGCCCTATTGTAAATAAACTATTAATACTCACTTCAGTGTGTTGAGTGTACAGTGTTTATCCTGCAGTAGAGCAGCGATCTGATTCACTCGTGTGTCTCCTAGTTTACGTCTACTCAGATCCAGCTCTCTCAGGAGTAACGGGTTTTTACCCACAATTCCTCTCACATACTGACAGGCTTCTTCTGCAGCAGGACCCAAAAACCTGCAGAAGACCAGATGAAGCAGGATTAGATTTAAAATATATATATATATATTCTAAAAACAAGCTTAATTATGAAGGTATGTCATACTCCAGAACTGCAGCACAACTAAACTGTTGTCAGTCAACCAGCAGCATCTGATCGGATCATTCTGATCCAACAAACGGTCCAGATTATTGCTGAAATATTTAGCCTGCACATCATTTATTAATATAGTGATGTTTGAGCATGTCTCACCTCAGTGTCTTCAGCTGACAGTTTGGATCCTGTAGTAAATCATCGAGCTGCTTCACTCCTGATGGTCCAGGATCATTTCCAGAGAGATCCAGCTCTATCAGGTGTGAAGGGTTTGATCTCAGAGCTGAAGCCAGAGCTTTATTACCTTCTTCAGTGACGCTGCAGTCTGAGAGTCTAGAACAGGAATAAAAATATAACATTCAGATGATTAATCAGCTATTCTACTGAACAATATAAATACCTAAAGTTAATTATATTTAGTTACTTTTACAAATGAACTAAAACTTCCAAAGCAAAAACTGACAACTGAATATGGAGTCAAACAAAAAAAGAGAACTTTAAATCATTATACATCAATTCACTTTAATTTCTCCAGGTTATAGTCATTCTCAAGATTTAACTCTCTGATGCGACTCACACATGGTCAAAAGTGACAGAACACCTGAAATTTAACTTTTCTCTATTCAGTAAAATTCAATGCAATATATTTTTGTTAAAAATTTTTTTTCATTATTATTTTGTATTTTGTGATAATTTTATGGTATTCACTTAGGATAGTAATACCAGTAAATTCTGACCTTGTGAGGACATTATTTGGAAACAAGCTTATAAATCCTACAGAACGTTCAAATTCAAAGTCTTTTGAAAATGTAAAACTGCAGAAGGTTTTATGTGAGCGGCAGGTTTAGAGCAGGGCTTCAGTCCTGCAGAGTTTAGATCCAGCCCTGATCAAACACACCTGAACAAGCTCAATGTCTTCAGGGTTACTAAGGCCAGAGACTGCCTTACTATTGCGAGGTGAGAGTATTAGTGACCACTGGAAAAACATAACGGCTAACTATAAAAACAAAATTACAAGAATGCAGCAAATATAGTTAGTTTTATCGGTCCAAAACACAGTGTATAACTGTATGACAAATCAGGTATTAAGATTTTTTAAATCTACATTTAGAATTAGGCCAAATATACTATGTTAAAGAGCATTTCATAAACAATTATAAACAATTATAACTGGGGAAATTCGTTGTAAATGGCAAGGTAAAGACAATTAAAACTTTGAAATTAGTAAAATAATTGTTTAGAATAATTCTTGATAATTGTCATTAAATTGTTTATCACTGTAAAGCTGCTTTGAAACTATCTGCATTGTATAAAGTGTTATATAAATAAAGGTGACTTGACTAGTTAACTTTTCTGCTCATAATAAGAGAGCATTTTCATTATGTATGTTGTGTGTTTATTTTAGAAGACACTTATTTTAAGCAAAATATAAAAATGGTCCAGACTTCAAGAGTAAACTCTGAACCCCATACAGTATCTCTTATCAGTAAATGCAATGTAAAAATGTAAAAATAATAATAGCCTGATAAAATATCTAATTAAGCCGAATTGATGAAAGAAATATTTTCTTTTCATTATTATTATTTTTTTATTCTTAGACACCACTGCTTTGACTCTCGGGGTCCAAAATCTTCATTTTTGGTGACTTTGACTGTTTTTGTTTGTTTGTTTTTTTACAAAGTACCACTGCTGCCCAGATGGAAATATGAATAACAATTCCAAAAAAGTATTGTCTTGACCTCCGCTGGGACGGGAGCATAGAGAACGGACTTCTTGGAACCTTAACAAAATATCTCTGATCTATAACTATACAGATTTATATCCAAATACACGTTATAATCTCTTTATAGTTACCCCACTCATTAACATTACTTGCATCACATGTGCAGTTTTAACCTTAAATTGATAACAAATACTTTAGCCAAATACAATATTTAATCAGAATTATTGTGCTCCCTTGACTTCGCACTCCTTCAGTGAAATTTGTGAAGTTTAGTGGATGCTGTCTGTCGGGTAAATACACATCTTTCTGATCTCTTACTAATGGCAGATATACATGATATCACCATCAAATGTAAGTTATCCACACCATAATCAAATTCATTCTGTAAACGGTATAACACAACACATTGGCTTAGGCACAGTCAGTGACAGACCAAATCAGAAGAAGAACACCATGACAGGCATAAATATAAAATATCTCCATGCACAACATACAGACTTGTTCATTATTCAAGTCTGGATTTCTCCTTATGTTTTTGTTGAGCTCAATGTAATTTTTGTCTATTATCACACAACTTACCTCAGTATCTCCAAATTACACGCTATATTCTTCAGTCCAGTGCAGAGCAGCTTCACTCCTGAATCCCGCAGATTATTATTGCTCATGTTCAGCTCTTTCAGATTAGTATCTGATCCAAGAACTGTAGCCAGAGCTGAACAGCTTCTGTCTGTTAAGCCACAATCATTAAGCCTGCAAGGGAAATAAGATTGTAGAATAATTAGATTTAATACAATTGCTAAATGCAAATATTAAATCTATTTTTAACCTTTAGCTAAATATATCTACCTATAGCTTTAATGACAATGAATTATACATTTGAAAGTGCTGGCTCCATAGTCTTGAGATGCGCTACTTAGTCAATTCTGACAAAATCATTGTCCTTTCGTTCAAGTGCTCAACATCAGCAATAATGCTCAATGTTCTAAAAACACTGTAAATGGAAACCTTTGATGCTCTTTACAGAGTGCTCACACAAAACATGCATGTGATCATTTGAAAGCAGTCACCTATTAGCAGGTACCGCATTGACCCGGTACTTGTTACTACTGCTGCTGCAGAAAGGCTGAATTTGTTAAATTTGTAAATTTCAGTTTCGACTTGATACCAAAGTACCGGTACTTTTGACAACAATAGGGTCTTTCGCACTGCTTTAGTTCCAGAACTAAATGTACGGTACTAAATTACTGGGACGATTTTGCGCGAACTATTTCCCAGTACCATTCAAAGGGTTGCATTCGCACCGAGAGTGTGTACTAAGAAGTGACATAAGCCGGTCGACAGAGACGTCATTTGTGCGCGGCGTTCAACAACAGAAACAAAGAAGAACAACATTAACAACAGGAGGATGGAGGACGCTGTGATCGGAGCTGTGTTTTTGTTGTGTCTCACGGGTTTCACAATAATGGACATGGAAAGTTGACGTATACGCAAAGCGATTGAAAGAACGGAAAGGAGGACTAGAATCTCCAACAACTGGCAGTGCTACATTTGCTACAAGTGCCTGCACTTCAGCGTCCGTCCATCTATCGCTGTTCTCCATACTTGCAAAATAAGTTGACAATGTTTACAGTATGTTTACACAGAGTTTTAAATCATGGCGGGTGAGGGCGTTTTCATACGCGTTTGGCCAATCAATGTCTACTTGCGTCACGATTAGTACCAGTTGTGCTGGTTAGACCCTGCTCCGGAGTAGGAGCTAATTTGGTTCTCGAAAAAGGCAGTCCGGTACTAAAATCGCACCCAGTTCCGGCGGTGCGAAATGCCAAAAAGTGGGTAGTTCCACAATTAGTTCTGGTACTATGAAAAGGTTCCCGCGGTGCGAAAGGCCCTAATCAAAACATGCTGTTGTGAATGCTGTAGGTTGTCATGCAGACCCCTGGCTTATACTGCATTAAAATAATTGGCAACCCTCTACATTGCGACTAACTCTTACTCTGGGCGACTAAATAATGTCTAACATTAGCCATTGGCTATAAATTCTTAGATTTTACACGCCAGTATGTGTGTGAGAGGCGTTCAACACAGTTTTTCACTCGATAAACACGCTGACAACAAGTAGAATTATTCAGCTTTTAAGAACAAGCAGAAGATATGCCGGTTTCTCGGCAGTGGGCGGAGCTAATGCGCGAACTGCTCTCATCGGTTGGCGCTCATCTATTACCGTCCCTGTTTCGGTTTCAGCAAATCAGTTCGAGCGAACGCTGACAATGTGATTAATATTCATGAACCCAGCAGATAATAGTAGTAGTAGTAGTAGTAGTATCTTTTGATAATAATTACTATTACCTATGACCAACAATATCTTAAACACCACCACCAGTCCTAAGTTCAGTTAAAATGACAAATATGCATTCATTCATGGTTACCAAG
>NW_015508260.1:11283-17853 GCF_001515645.1 Sinocyclocheilus grahami | reverse complement strand
TGTGTGTGTGTGTGTACTTAACCATATTTTGGGGACAAATTTGTACCCAAAAGTGAGCAAAACCTGACAAAATCGGCAAAATTTGCGGATGTCCTCATTTGTAAAACTGTTATAAAAATAAAGTAAACTAAGTTTTTTTTAACTTTTGAAATTGTAAAAATGCAGAAAGTTTTCTGTGAGGGGTAGGGGTGGGTTTAGGTTAAAAAGTGTATAACTATCTGTATATAAAAACTATAGAAGTCTATGTAATGTCCCCATTTAGATAGCTAAGTAAACGTGTGTGTGTGTGTGTGTGTGTGTTTGTAAAATAGTATATAAGTCAGGCGAGTAAACAAAAAAATGTACAAGCCAATGGCGATTATATTGCCACGGTGTGCGTAGAGGGTTGATTTGTTTGCAAATTACTGAAATAATATAAGGTTAGATAGCTTATTACCAGTTGATATTCACTCCAAACGTTTGAACAGTTAATAATATTAGCTAACTGTAGGCACGTTTCCATTACCCTTCAATTTGTGCAAATTGAAATTGTAAATTGAAAATATGCCTAATGGAAACGTGTCAATTTCAAAAAAACTTCTAAATATCACAAAAAAGTTTTTGCGCTCGCATGAGGTGGTTTTTCAGGCAATTCGAAAAAGGAATATTTCCCAAAACTGGAATGGAAAGAGTTTTTATCGCATTTACAGGTGACATGGCGTATGTGAAAAGTCATATGATCATTCTTCAATGTAATATAACCTCCAAGAAACACTTCATACGTGGCTGCTCTCCAGTATAAGGGGCTTTCCCTACTATTAATGCTTAGACTATTTACACTGCACACGTCTGCGGTGTGGCTCTGATACGGCCACTGAAGCTGATCTCGGACACTCTAGTCAATGCTTGTGTTTATTCCAGCCGCGCCGCACACGTTTCTGAAGTGGCTCCGCACTGCTTCTGTAAGGATACACGCATGCGCCTCCTTCGATTAAATATAGCCAAAATACCACCAAAATCCGTTGCCATGACTTATCATGAGAGGAAAAAATTATGTTTTTGCTGCATTTTAATAGAAACTCCATCATTTCGCAATACATTTTTATCGACATTTATAAAATATCGCCAAAGTTTTGTGCAAATCTGTAATGGAAACGCGCCTTGTGGCAAAGGCCAACACAGGGGAACAATGAAACTTGTTGTTTACTTTGACTTACAGAGCTCTTTTGGAGGTTTTGATGACTGCTGATAGTCTAATGAGACACTCGTCTGATTTCTTGAATTTCTGAAGCTCAAACTCCTCCAGCTCCTCCTCTGAGGTCAACAACACAAAGGCCACAGCAGACCACTGGGCAGGTGAAAGGTCAGCAGATGAGAGACTTCCTTTGCTGAGGTGGGTCTGAATCTCTTTCACCAGAGTTTGATCATTCAGTTCATTCAGACAGTAGAACAGATTGATGGATCTCTCTGGAGACAGATCAGCTTCTAATTTCTGCTTGATGTACTGAACTATTTCCTTGTTGCTCTGGTCATTGCAGTCTTGTTGTGTCAACAGTCCTCTTAAGAGTCGACGATTGGACTGAAGTGACAGACCGAGAAGGAAGCGAAGGAAAAGATCCAGGTGTCCATTGTTACTCTCCAGTGCCTTGTCCACTGCAGTCTTGAGCAAATCAAACATGGTTTTATTTTCGTTTTTCTGTTCTGTAGACTCACGATCAAACACACTTTTCTTGTTGATGTCTAGAAACAGATGTGCATAAAGAGCTGCAATAAACTCTTGAATGCTCAAGTGAACGAAGCAGTACATGGTACAAACAGTGATCCCTATTTCTTCCTTAAAGATCTGGGTACACATGCCTGAATACACTGATGCCTTATAGACATCAATACCACAGGCTTCCAGGTCTGTGTCATAGAAGATCACATTGTTTCTTTGCAGCTGTTGAAAGGCCAGTTTTCCCAGTGAAAGGATGGCATCTTTATCCCAGGAAACATCTGGTGTGTATTCTCCGTCATACTTTCGTCTGCTCTGCTGGATCTGAAAGCGGAGAAAGTGTGTGTACATTTGTGTCAGAGTCTTGGGAGTGTCTTCAGTGTTTGATTCCTGCAGTGTTTGAGAGTCACCAGCCTGATTGTTTTTCAGATCATTATTTCTTTTCTCCTCTAAAATGTTCTGGAGAACAGTGGCTGAAATCCAGCAGAAGACTGGGATGTGGCACATGATAAAGAGACTCTTTGATTGTTTGACATGATCAATGATTTCTCTGGCCAGATCCTCATCTGTGAGTCTTTTTCTGAAGTACTCCTCCTTCTGTGCATCACTGAATCCTCGTATCTCTGTCAGTCGGTCGATACAGTCAGGAGGAAGCTTACTGGCAGCGGCTGGTCTGGGGGGGGTCCAGATGAGAGCAGAAGGGAGAAGATTTTCCTAGCAGATTTCCCTTGATGAGGTTAGTTAGGAGAACATCCAGAGAGGCTGGTGATGATACATCAGACCACGTCTCATTATCCTCAAAGTTTACAGGAAGTCGACATTCATCCAATCCATCAAGAATGAACAGGACTTTGAATTGATTTCTTCTTGTAAGGTCCAGTCCTTTTGTCTCTGGGAAAAACTGAGTTATAAGGTCCATTAGACTTTGGTTTTCTTTCTCCTTTAAGTTCATCTCTCTGAATGGAAGAGGGAATATAAAGCTGATATCCTGATTTTCTTTTCCTTCAGCCCAATCCAGAACAAACTTCTGCACAGAGACTGATTTTCCGATGCCAGCAACTCCTTTTGTCAACACAGTTCTGACCTGCTTGTCTTGTTCAGGTGCTTCAAACATCTTTGTGCATTTAACCTGTTTCTCCTGTGATTCATGACGTCTGGAAGCAACTTCAATCTGTCTGACCTCATGTTCAGTGTTGACCTGTTCACTACAGCCCTGAGTGATATAGAGATCTGTGTAGATGTTCTTCAGAAGTGTGGAGTCACCTTGCTTTGCTATTCCTTCTAACACACATTCATACTTCTTCTTTAGGCTACATTTCAGCTGATGAATGAAGAACAGCTCATCTAAACACAGAAAAGACAACAATACAGATATTTGTAATCTTGTTTTCTTTCCTGCATCTATAAGTGACAAGCTGACAGACGGTGGGTCTCTTACCTTCGAGAGCATCAGCAGCTTCATCTTGCTTCATCTCTCTCAGGAAGCAGAGCGAGAGATCAAGAGCTGCTTCTTTCATACTGCTTCTGTTTTCAATAAAGTCCTTCACCAAGTATTGTGTGTTCTCTTTCTGTAATATTTTCTTAAACTTTTCCAGTTCTTTCTTCAGAAATATGATTATTTTGCTCTCAAGATCCTACAAGGAAAGCAAGAAAAAGGAGAAACAGAACCACAAAATGTAAGCAAAATGGTCAAACCATTTATTCAATCATATTTAAAAAATAAAATAAATAAATAAATCAGTTAAAGGACAAACAAAAGTGTTGATTAGCTATAATTTTAAGAAACAAAAATACACATTTTAAGAGCTTAATTTAATGGGCTCTTAAAAGGAAGAGTAAATTATCAAGATTAATTAGGAAATATATTTCTATTCTTTTTCTATTAAATAGTTTTGCAGTAATGTTTTTTCAACGATGTATTAGTTTGTTAAGATTAGGGATGAGTACCGAAACCCGGTATTAAAAGCGCCCCGAGGATAAATGATGAAAGACCGATGAATCGATAAGCTCTGACGTTAACGGTTCTGCTATCCGTATTGGAGAAATTAAGAAAATTACACATACATTTATTATTGCTATATAGACATTATCTTGCAAATACTATTTAGCCAGAGTCGCTGTTTTTATATGCAATAATATTAGGACACTAGGACATTTGTCTATGATGCATTTTTGCAATTCAGATGAGAGATTGTGCTCACGCAGAGGAGCTACAGAGTGCACAATATTAAAGCCCTGTTTAACTGTGATGATAAAGGAGAGAAATAAACATTCAAATGTCTGCTTACACTTCAGGCCTGTGGCTGTGATATTAGGCAAATTTTATTGTTAATTTCAATGTTGGCTTCCAAGGATCATAAAAAGATGATATGAGGTAAAGCTATTAAAAACTAGTCGCGTTTAGCACAATGTCTTTCCCTTCACAGAGGCACACATTCATTCCTCCCTAAAACTCAAACTAAACATCAGAATCAGCACAATCGTTGATTGTTGTAAAATGCAGTCTTTACTGTTGCTAATTTGCGGGACATGTTTGATAAAACGCTGAAAGCACATTAATCCGGGTGAGAGATGCTGTTCCCCAGGCTGTGCGCGCTCTAAAACAGACAAACTAATTACACTTTGGGCTTCGAGTGTGCGTCCAAACGATCAAATACACACAACAAATATGTCAGAATGCCGATAGTACTCACTTAAACACAGTTTATGTCTTAAGTGGACGTGAACAGCTGATCCGATGTGTCTGTATACAGTCATGTGAAAAAGTTAGGACACCCTATTGAATTCCATGGTTTTCTGTATCAGGGCATAATAAAAGATTATCTGGTCCTTGGCAGCTCATAAAATTAGGAAAATAAAACCTCAGATGAAAAACATCACATGACACAACACACCGTGTCATTATATATTTAACAAAAGTAAAGCCAAAATGTAAAAGCCATGTGTGACAAAGACTCACAAAGAAATGATTCAATTGCATGTACAGTAGATTGACTTTTAGCAGCAAAAACGTGAAGTAATAATTTTCTGTATGACTTTGTCAGTCTCTCACATCGTTCTGGAGGAATTCTGGCCTACTCTTCTTTGTAACATTGCTCCAGTTTATTGAGGTTTGTGGGCATTTGTTTATGCATATTGTTTGTGCATTTGTTTTTTTGTCCCATATTTTTCTAACTGTACTGTCATGAACTTTATCATTTAACATGTTAACTGAGGCCTGTAGAGCCTGCGGTGAAGTTCTTGGGTTGTCTGGCATTCTTCTGAGCGTTACACGGTCTGATGCTGGGGTGAATTTGCTGGGACGTCCACTCCTGAGAGGATTGGTGTCTGTTTTGAATGTCTTCCACTTGTGAATAAACAACTCTTCCCAGATTGATGGCAGCAACAATTGCTTCTCTAAGATGATTGCTGATGTCTTTCCTCCTTGGCATTGTGTTAACACACACCTGAAGGCTCCAGACCAGCACACTGCCAACACTTCTGCTTTTATAGAGGTGCTCACACTTGCTGATGATCAGTTAATCAAAGGCATTTGATTAGCAGAGCCAGACTTAACTTCTTAATTCCTATGTTAACAGTAAGGGTGTCCTAACTTTGTCACACATGGCTTTTCCATTTTGGCTTTATTTTTGTTAAACAAATAATGACACGGTGCAATGTGTCTTGTGTTGTTGTTCATCTAATTTATTATTTATTATGTCCTAATATGGAAAACCATGGAATTCAATAGGGTGTCCTTACTTTTTCACATGACTGTATATTAACGGTGTAACGATTCATTGATATGGATCCATACATCGATACGATGCATCGATGCCACACGTAAAATATTGATATCTGTAGAATAAATAGGCACCTTTATTTGAGACATTTTCACATAATGTCCATCTATGCATTACCGCCAACGCGTGCATTCTCATTCAAACTCACGTATCAGGACTCGATATAAGGACTGCCCGAAGGCACAAGGTGAGCATAAAAGACGCTTGGGATTTTTGGCGGAGCAGTCGAGCGCTGTGAGAAGTTTTCTGCACACACATCTGAAGCGCACGCACACAGACTTCCGTTTTTTTTGTGCATGGATGAATATATACAGTCAAAATTACTTCAAAATGCTCGGGCGAATATCCTAGTAAACACAGTCAGTTAGGCATGTCTTAATGTAAATAGTTGAGAAAGAAAAGGCATGTGTATCAGTAGTTAAATCCGTGCTTTCGTTCTTACAGTGAAAGCAAACTAATAATAAATCTAATGCTGTCAAAGAAAAATACAAGTGCTCACTGCTCCTGACTAAATAACCTTTGTAACATCAAAAGTGATTAATCTATATTTAATTTATACATTGAAGACTATGCACTTATTTTACATTTGATTATTACATTTCTGTAGTGCACCTGAAAATAGATTTTAGACTGAGCTGAAAAACCTGAAAAGCACTGTTTATTGAACTTGTGTCTTTGTATTTATTTTCTGCTATTGCTTGTAATTTGGTTATCTGTAGAAAAGATTTTTAGCACTGAGCCCATAGCAGCAGCCAGAATTGTTTTTCCAATGGTTTATTTTCTTTATTATTTAAAAAAAAGTGTAGGCCTATTTTTTTGTTGTGAATGTCCCAATTGAGGCACAGGATGTGAAAATTTCAGATAAAGGTTCATGTTATATATATTGGTTGCATTTGTGAGTTAATAAAAATGTAGATGTTTGTTTAAAATAGGTATATAATATCATAATATCGATATATCGATCAATATACTGTATCGAATCGAATCGTAATCGTATCATATAATTTTTTGAGGTATCGGCAAATATCGTATCACTGGGTATGAGAATAGATATCGTATCGTATCGTGACGAACCATCCGATTTACACACCCAAT
>NW_015508260.1:6942-7938 GCF_001515645.1 Sinocyclocheilus grahami | reverse complement strand
CTTTGTATTTATTTTCTGCTATTGCTTGTAATTTGGTTATCTGTAGAAAAGATTTTTAGCACTGAGCCCATAGCAGCAGCCAGAATTGTTTTTCCAATTGTTTATTTTCTTTATTATTTAAAAAAAAGTGTAGGCCTATTTTTTTGTTGTGAATGTCCCAATTGAGGCACAGGATGTGAAAATTTCAGATAAAGGTTCATGTTATATATTTTGGTTGTATTTGTGAGTTAATAAAAATGTAGATGTTTGTTTAAAATAGGTATATAATATCATAATATCGATATATCGATCGATATACTCCTGTATCGAATCGATTTGTAATCGTTTCGTAGAATTTTTTGAGGTATGGGCAAATATCATATTGCTGGGTATGAGAATCGATATCGTATCGTATGGTGACGAACTATCGGATTTACACCCCTACTGTATATGCAGTCACCTTCTGACGATTGGGCCATCAACAAAATGCAAAGAGAAAGCACAATAATTTTAGAAATCCAAACATTTAGTGAAAAAACAATATTTTGTGGGGACCAAAGAAAAGTGTTGCACTAAATATGGTAAAATGTTACACATTGCTATTTGTATTATTATAAAATCCATTCATTAAAAACATTCATGAATGTATTTATATACAAGTATATACTATAAAATTAAAATACATTTCTTTTAAATCTATAGCATATTTTTAATAAGGCAACAACATATGATAGATACGATTGGACAAAACAAATACAGTGCAGCACGAACTGTTTTTATACAGTCTATGAGCACGAAGCGCTTACTGTGCGCATCCGGTGTGCAGAATGATGCGCTTGAAGCCTGAAGCAACCTGGCGTCACAGCCTGCACACCGGATGCACACATCGTAAGCACTTCGTGTTAAAAACTGCATAAAGTTAAGAGAAATTGATGCGTAGTGTATTATATCTGTGCAACAGTTATTGAGCCTTTCTTTTAACAGTTTTAAATTTCAGTTACTGTGCACGTTAAAAAC
>NW_015508260.1:0-6906 GCF_001515645.1 Sinocyclocheilus grahami | reverse complement strand
CGGTGTGATCGTACGCTTCAGGAACCAGCCAAGACCGATCACACCGGTGTTATCGTACGCTTCAGGGACCAGCCAAGACTGATCACATCGTGTGATCGTACGCTTCAGGGACCAGCCAAGACCGATCACACCGGTGTTATCGTACGCTTCAGGGACCAGCCAAGACTGATCACACCAGTGCGATCGTACGCGTTAAAGGGTTAAGCTATCATATGGCTTCAGAAGTAACACTGAATAATTTGCACAATCGAAAAAAATAATTTTTTCGGATTTGGATCGGCTCTCTCTGACCGATACCCGATCCGAGAAAAATGGCACTATCGGAGCCGATAGCCGATATGAATATTGGATCGGCGCATCCCTAGAGAAAATCACTCCGTTTTTAATCTGAATTACGTTAGCTTTAATAAGCATTAATCTATCGAATTATACAGTGAAAAGTATGCAGTGTTATTTTACATTTACTTATTTTATTATATTCCTAGGCTGCATTATTTATTGGAACAGTAATGTTAGCAGATCTCCATGAAAAAAATCATGCACTGTTTATTGTATTTGTCAGTTTATTTTGCTTTATTTCTTTGTTCATTTTCTTACTGTATCTTATACCCATCCCTAGTTAAGATACAAATATTAAACATTTATGAAAAGTGCTTTTCTTACCTTGAATATACATGGGAGATTTTCTTTGAAAACCTTGTGGTTCCCGTGAGCCTGAACATCTGAATGTATTGTCTTACGTTGAACACTGCTAGTAAATAAAATAAAATACTGTATTTCTAGGTAAAACACTAAAGAAATCTCTCTCTTTATTTTGTTTTAAGAAAGAGAACAACGAAAGCATCATCTGTTTCAGTTAAATTTTAAAGTGTAGAATCTGTGTACATAATTTTTGTTGCATTGTGGTACAGATTTTAATGAAAGGAAAAAAATAGGTCTGTTATTATAATATTTTCTGTCATGTAAACAAATAAAACAGTGGCTAACAGTGGCCTTTTAAGTTTTTTAAAGCATTGCTCTTTGTGAGAACAAGTATAGTTATATGTCAAATAAAACATACAATGTGAATACTTTGGTAAATATTTAACTATATGATAAACATTCACTGATATATTTTCTGTAACAGAAATCCATGAAATACCTTTTGGCAGATGATGGAGTTTTCTCACTGAAGCTTGGTCCTTCATCTCTTGAGCAGTCACTCTTCACAGACACAGAGCTGGACACACGTGATCCTGATCTTACACTAATGACACAGAACACATGAGCGGGAAACACTGACTGTGGAATCTGCACAATACTTGTCCTAAATGTAACCATTTTAATATTAATTTTAGAAATTAGTATTGCACATGAAATACCTTTTGGCAGATGATGGAGTTTTCTCACTGAAGCTTGGTCCTTCATCTCTTGAGCAGTCACTCTTCACAGACACAGAGCTGGACACACGTGATCCTGATCTTACACTAATGACACAGAACACATGAGCGGGAAACACTGACTGTGGAATCTGCACAATACTTAATACCTAAATTTTGAATATGTATTAATTAATTCTAATAATTTTGTTTTAATCTGTGACTATGTAAAAACATGTAGGTAGTTTAAAAGTTTAAAAAGTAGAATTTGCAAATCTAAATCAATGCATAAGATTTTATTGTAGAGAGGATAAATCTGAAGCTGGAGCAGTGTTTAAAGTGCCTCAGTGTCACCTGTGTTTCTGTGAGAGACGGGTCTCTGTTCCTCGCTCCTCTGACATCCTGCAGCTGAACTGATCCGCACTGGCTGAGAACACACCTGCAGATGAACAACATCACACTTATTCAGGAACATCAAGAAGAAACCAGAGTCACACAAAATAACTCTAGCAAATCAACTGATTACAGACATATATTACACTGTAGCACACAAAGATCTCAATCATTTCAGATCCTCTAATGACAAGTTCAGGAAATAGATATTAGCCAAGTGTGTTCCCTGTTGTGTTGCAGTTTATTATTTATCAGCCTAAAACTTCAGAAACGTTCGTTTTTTAAAACCCCTTCCTAGAAACTTTATGCTTTAACAGTATTTTCTGACAGGTTCTTCATCAGAGTAACAGCCTGTGAAAAACTGAAGAACAGGCCTTAACTTCACATTTAAATCACGCTCACACAGACAGTACGAAACACATAGCCCAAATAACCGAGAATAAATGAAATGTACTTGCAGTCGTGAGCCCAAGGAAGAGAATGTAGAAATATCTGAAGCACTATTTTTCTGTCCTTTACTGTTGTTGTTTGTCCCGTCAGACCAGTTCGTATTTTGGTTTCGTTTTCGTCTTCTTCTGGTTTTCTCTGGCCGTTCTCAAACAAATGAACAGGTTCACAGCGACACCTGCTGGACTGGAGACTGAATTTATCTTTTATAGTTCTAAAGGTTTAAAATCTGATTTTAACACTGCAGTTTTATTGTCCCTGTTTCTGGATTATTATCTGAGATGCCTGACATCCTGTTTGTATCGTTTATGCTTCCTAATATGGATCACATAAACCTGTATTATTATGCTTCTGCTGTTTGAAAGTGATGTGTTCCTTTACATCTTTCTTTTCAGGCTTTCTCTTCTTTGGCTCCTAAATTGTGAAATTCCCTGCCCTCTGAGATCAGGAATGCAGAATGCCTTAGTGTTTTTAAATCGTCCCTTAAAAATTACTTTTATAGGGTAGCTTTTATGTGATTTATGTGATTACTTTGTCTGTTATTATATTAACTTTGTATTGTTTGGTTAGACTTTACTGCCTGTACTGTTCTGTGTATATCTTTTAACTTCATATTTTTATATATATGTAAAGCGCTTTGAGATGCTACTTTTAAAGGCGCTATATAAAATAAAGTTTATTATTATTATTACATCAACATTAGCTGACTTGCATTGCCTTATATAGCTACAGCGTATTAAATATATCCAGCTGTTTTAAGCAGCATGCCATCAGTTTATCTTCTCTGCTAACTTCACTGACACTCTTTCAGATTCATTTATTTCAGCAGCAACAAAGTGTCCTGTCCATCTGATTGTTGATCATTACTGATGGTCATAATACACTTCACATGATGTGATGAACTCTAGTGGTGATCTTGAGAAACTGCTGATACATTTTCCATTCTATCAGTAAACTGATGCAGTTTGAGGTGCAGCATTTTATCCTTACGAATAAAACTAATTCTACAAGATTTGACTTCCTTATGCTAATGTGTTTATGATTATTAATGTGGCGCTCCTGAAAGTTTCTATCTCAGATAGGCTACTTGTCAACATCTTCCTTGGCTGTAGTTGTTTGTTTCCTATATGAATTTAATAAAACATGCCTTTTCATAACAAGGATGTTGTTTTTAATTCACCTTCTCAGTCATGATGGATCACAGGAATCCTTATATGTTATATGACACGTCTTTATATAATAGTCAGGTCTGAATGTTTCTTCTCAAGACCACTCATGGTTTTAATCAGGAGAATGAGTATAGAGTTTGTGCATTACTTCCCTGAATCTGTTAAAGCAGTGCAATGTAATTTGTTACTGTTATTAGTTATTCTTACCTCTGTGTCAGCGATGAGAGAGCACCAGTCTGTTCAGGTTTATTTTGTTTTAGTGTTTATGTATTTAGAGTGGGACACCAGTGTCAAGAATAATGTGTCCTGTGTCCTGTACAGTATTTGCATAGACCTTTGCAGTAGAAGATATATTGTTACGATTCTTGGTTAAAGAAAATGGTTACAGTGCTAATACAGTGGAAGCGTTCAATACATGCTAAGTGGCTTCAGATGTACACGCAAAACAGTGTGCTCCTAATCTAAACAATGTTTTCATATTTATTATAGCAATAAATGTGTTGCACCAGAGGGACAAGCACAGCCTCATTCTTCACAAGTGTAATAGATAGTTCACCCAAAAATGAAAATTCTATCATTAATTACTCATCCTCATGTCATTCCAAACCGGCAAGACCTTCGTTCATCTTTGGAACACAAATTAAGATATTTTTGACTAAATCTGAGAGCTTTCTGACCCTCCACAGTCAGCCCTGCAACTTATACATTTGAGCTCCAGAACAGAAGGAAAGACATCATTAAAATAGTCCACGTGACTCCAGTAGTTTAACCTTAATTTTATAAAGCAACGTGAGTGCTTTGTTATTTGTTATTTGCATTTGTGCCCATCTCTGCTCTAAACACAGTTCTCTACATTACACACATCACTCAAAACTAACAGCACTCTTGTTCCATTTGGGAAACACTGCCACACTCATTTACTGAAGACCTACACACAGTTATCATGTGTTAAAACACTTCATTATCATTTCAATATCATTTGGTCACTTAGAAATCAAAACTCATTGTTTTGATAAAGAAATTATTTTTCCACCTTTCATTATATTGTATGTATGTATGTACAGGATGTATAGATATGACTGTTCTTGAATGGCCCAGCCAGAGCCCTGACTTAAACCCAATTGAGCATCTCTGGAGAGACCTAAAAATGGCTGTCCACCAACGTTTACCATCCAACCTGACAGAACTGGAGACATGGGATATTTCAGTTTTTCTTTTTTAATAAATCTGCAAAAATGTCAACAATTCTGTGTTTTTCTGTCAATATGGGGTGCTGTGTGTACATTGAGGAAAATAAATTAACTTAAATGATTTTAGCAAATGGCTGCAATATAACAAAGAGTGAAAAATTTAAGGGGGTCTGAATACTTTCCGTACCCACTGTATATGATAGTTATATAAATAAATAATTTTCTCATTGGCAGCACAGTCTAGCTTTGCCCATGTGTGTGTGTAGTATGCAGCAAATTAACTCATTTTTGATTTGATAAAACTTACTATCACTTAGTGGAGGTAAATAGAGGTTAGTATGAAAGCTTGAGTATTGGTGACTCTTTTACAATTTCAGTACTTGGTTCAGTCAACAAAGATTTAAGTACATTGAATTCAAAACAGTTTTCTTAATCTTGTTCTCTACAGTTCACTTGAGAAGTAGCACATTCACAGCTGTTACAAATGACTATGCAGGGTAAAGTTTAAGTACAAATAATTACAAAGAAACATCAATTAAAACATTTTTTTAGAAAATTACATTTTGAAGTAAAATACTGAAATGGTGTTTTCTTGTAAAATGTACTCATTGTTTAATGCCTCTTTTTTAATGCAGCACAAGTGATATCAAGCCACTTGACTGGAGTATTATGGAACAACACAACTATCATCATTGAATAATTATTTCAAGTGATTTATATGTTTCTGGCATGTTGTGTGTTTGGCAACCATTCTTTTAACCCTGGCCTAACTGTGGTGTATTCCAGAAAGCACGTTTAACTTACCGTCAGAGAAACCCTGAACTTTCAGTTGATTAACCCCATACCTTGCTTACTCGAGGTATGTGGTTCCAAAAACGCATCCGGGAGTAAGTTCGTTCAACTCAGAGCGTGTTCCTGGTTAAGACTCAAGACATTCTCAACAGAGTGACGAATCGACGAGTCACTATGGAAACGGACGCTAAGAAAAAGCGTGCCATGCTGTTTCTTTCTTCTTCTTTTGTTCAATGGTCGTTTACATGCTTAGTGCATATCGCCAACTAATTGATGGTTGTGCAATCATTTTTATTTTTTTTCCGTTTAATATTTAATCCTTGAGAATATGAATTATATTGTTTGTTTGATGCTAATTATATATTAATTCATAGCAGATATGTATTTTGATTTGAAATTTAGACATTATAGAAAATGTCGATCCATGTGTGAGCTGATAATATAAAATGTAATAAATAAATATATATAATATAATAAATTAAACATTGCCTTGTCATAGTGTTTTATAATTTATACAGATAACTGTTATATACTGAACAAAATTATAAACGCAACACTTTTGTTTTTGCCCCCATTTTTCATGAGCTGAACTCAAAGATCTAAGACTTTTGTCATGTACACAAAAGGCCTATTTCTCTCAAATATTGTTCACAAATCTGTCTAAATCTGTGTTAGTGAGCACTTCTCCTTTGCTGAGATAATCCATCCACCTCACCGGTGTGGCATATCAAGATGCTGATTAGACAGCATGATTATTGCACAGGTGTGCCTTAGGCTGGCCACAATAAAAGGCCACTCTAAAATGTGCAGTTTTATCACACAGCACAATGCCACAGATGTCGCAAGTTTTGAGGGAGCATGCAATTGGCATGCTGACTGCAGGAATGTCAACTAGAGCTGTTGCCCGTGAATTGAATGTTCATTTCTCTACCATACGCCGTCTCCAAAGGCGTTTCAGAGAATTTGGCAGTACATTCAACCGGCCTCACAACCGTAGACCACGTGTAACCACACCAGCCCAGGCCCTCCACATCCAGCATCTTCACCTCCAAGATCGTCTGAGACCAGCCACCCGGACAGCTGCTGCAACAATCGGTTTGCATAACCAAAGAATTTCTGCACAAACTGTCAGAAACCGTCTCAGGGAAGCTCATCTCGCCGTCCTCATCGGGGTCTGGACCTGACTGCAGTTCATCATCGTAGGGTTAGGGTTAGGGTTTATATATCCAGTAATCAGAACAAAGTCCAATTACGGTTATGCACGGACCTTCGACCCAACTGGCCACCAATCTACAGCTTCTAGAGGCCCAGAGATAATTTTTTGCTGATGCAAAAAATTCCCAAACAGGGTTAGGGTTAGGGATTATAAATCCAGTAATCAGAACAAGGTTAGGGATTAAAAAATCCAAAAATCGAAACAGAGTCCTATTTCGGTTGTGCACTGTCCTTCAATTCCTTCTGGCCACTTCCTAGCTCTGTTCAGGCCTGGCCCCATGACCAGGTTAGGGTTAGGGTTAGGTATATAGATAAAAACGAGTTCGACCCTCATTAATTCCA
>NW_015508259.1:20479-24292 GCF_001515645.1 Sinocyclocheilus grahami | reverse complement strand
ACATAAAATAAGTAGAAGTTTAAATGCTAAAATTAATAGAACCCACATTGAAATAAAAATAATTTGAAGCTACATAGAAATATTAAGTGCATAATAAAATAACTAAAATGTAAACTAAAATTAAATTGAAAACTGAATATATAAAAAGCTACTTCAAAATAAATAGTACACAAATAATACTAAAATAACACTGGTCAGAGTTGGTTTGGAGAAGGTCCAAAGTACTAAATCATGAAACTTCTGTTGCTGTTGTTGTTGTTTTTGGCCAAGCACCAACAGTGACAGTTTTTAGGGCATGTGCATCCTTTTTTATATACTTTAAAACCCTAGACAGCACAAAAAATGACATCTTGATGCTGTTTACTCCAGAAGGTCATGACTAACGCTGTGGTCTCATTTGAGTTGTTTTACAATATCAGCAACTGTATTGACCCATCAGCACCCTTGTTCTCTCTATTTCTTACATATACACAGACATGTATGCGTTGTACCAGCTGTGGGAACACTGTGTGTCAGGGCAAGCAGCTGCCCTTCGTCTGTGGCGTGTAGTCTGACTTTTCCCGATTACAACTGTCCTGGGTGTCCCTTTGACTCTGATAACAGCAGGGGCTCCTGTTTAACCCCTTCTTTTTTTACACACCGTTCTCTTTTCAGCATGTTATACTCCACAGAAGAATATTAAATACAGACAGTTGATAATGGCTAAGTACAGTACCTCCTTTCAAAGATGTTTCACAGCTAAAGATAACAGCTATTGTTTTGCTTGACATGTACACATTGCAGTATGATCTGAAAAGAAAGGTGGGTGCTTTTAAACAACAACAGTCAGACCAGGAAAGCACAGGAGATAAAAAAGGTGGGAATTTCAACTCTGTATGGCTCCCATTCCCTAGGCACCTCTGTGGCTGTATGTGTGCACCAGATCCTAAACATATGTGCCTGTGTAGGCTTAATCTGCCCCATACTTGCTCCCCATGCACTTTCAATCCTTACCCCAATTGAGAACAGAGTCGTCCATGCTAAAAACAAAGCTTAAGCTTTATATATTACACATGCACAGATCCATCTATCCCCGCCGAAGCTAACCGTTTATTTGCTCTGATAAAGAAATGACAGAATAATCAACAGGGGTCTTTAGTCTCACACCTACACATGTGCTGATTAACGGTTTTTTATCTGTTTTGTCAAAAAAAGAAAAAAAAAAGAAAAAAGAATGAAGATATGATCGACAGGCAACTGTGAAAAATCACTGCTGGTAATGTCAATGTGACATATAATTATTTCTAATAAGGCAACTCTGCATTTGTTCCATGATATTCATTCAAAAACACAATGATAGAAATGAAAGATTCTTGAGTCAGTGAAAGGGATGAGGCAAAGGAAAGTGGCTTGATTCAACATTAAAATCTCAGTATGGGGCCAGTTATTACATTGAAATGTTAACAACGTGACAAGTCCAGGCACTATAATTCACAAGAGCCACAGCACAAGTCTGAAATGAATAAAATAGCCCAAGCACTAGTGTGAAAGCTATTCTAAACCAAAATGCCTGTCAGATCGCTGTAATTTGGAAAATATCACATAAAATAGTGAAAAATTATATTAATTGTCCAAGACAGACAAGGTGTACGGGAAATACTTTTATTCAGCTATGGTCTCAGAAGGACCCCAGGGCAACATAAAAAGCAGCTTGTGGATCTACATGTGTAATTGAGGATTAACATCTGGGTCAAAGTGGGGATTGGATTGGGGATCGGGAAAAGAGAAACAACCCTGAGGCGTCTAAACCTCATCCTCTCTCCTTACCTGTCGGACAGAAATGGATGATAGGAGGTAAAAAAATAGGTTGTAATCTGCAAGCACACGTACATGTGTGTGTTCACAGGCGTGCACAACATACACACTGAGATTCTGACCCTTGAAGACACAGGAAGGTATGAAAAAGTGGTGTAAATGTGGAACGTCCTCCATTCAGATCTGTCAGCACAACATATCCATTATGCTTCATATTTCCTTCATTGTTTCTTCTGAAATATTACACATCAGACAACTTAAAAGCACTGCACTTCCATAGTGTGCGTCATCCCATGTTCGAGTGAAATAATAATCACCATAATACATCTCACTTTTATACTGGTAGGATGGATGAATTCCGTACAAAGAACAATCAATGACTGTAAAAACCCATCTGAAGAAAAGGAAAAAAAGATGTTCAGATAAAAGCATTCTCTACTTTTTATATTATAACCTCACTATTTCCATTAGACCAAGAGTGTCTGGAAAAACTAGGTATTACATACATGGTATGGAGTGCAGGGTACATATGCACAATTTTTATATATTTTATCTCCTATTAGTCAAAGTAAAAAGGACTGCCAATAAAACTGCATTGTACAAGAGCAGCATTAAACCCACCTAAAAGAGGTAGACTGCGCAAATATGTTGTGGCAAAAAAGAGATGCATAACTCAATTCAAATGAATTTCCACTTGGAGTGGAAAAGAAGCAATTTTGCATTTTAAACAGGCTCAAAAACATACCAGAGTGCACATCCATCCTGCCCTGATTTCATAAAGTTAATCTGTGCGGAGTTAACGCACAGAGTGCATTTGTTTGGCAGTTACCTTGCCTTTCAAAACGGGAAATTGGCGGACGAACGGCACAGATGAATATTAGGCGGGCCACCACGGATATTGATGCAGCAAGAGATTTAATGTGGCTCCCAGGAAGGACGATGAAGTGCTTTCCATTTTCCTGTTAGGCAAGGTCTTTTATTGCTTTTCAAAAGAGCTCTCAAGTAATATGGATCGCCATTAAACGGCACGCCAAACTGAGCATTAGAAAGCACCGACTCGCTCATCTTCACTCCACGCCTGTTCATTTTTCATGACCCGACAGTGGCAGTGAACGTCTTGCTATGACGTGACTGGCTATTCTTGCTGCTCCCCTTATATCTTTGTGCTTATATCTCCAATATGCATGCAAAAACACACACAGAAGTCAAAGAGGAATAAAAAACTTTCACACTATTTTATGAGACCACTACTAAAGACCAGCACGATTTGGTGCAGAACTGAGTCACATCCTTCAGGGTCAGTCAGTCAGTTTGCCTCTAAGATCTAAACAGTCAGCTGTGCTTGCTGTCTATTTCTACAGTATTCCATGACGTTGAATAAAAAAGCAACTCCTTGCGATTTAATGACCATTTAAATAGTATTTATACTGAATAATAACATCCACCATCCATAAAACAGAGACACCACATAGGTGTCTCAAAGTCTCTTCTGTAAACACAGAATTATGTTTCACATTTTTCTACTTATTTTTATTTGATAAAAAAAAATGTTTCATGGAGACAATTAGACTAAACAGTACATAATCTACACAAAATATTACATAGAAATCCAAAACAAACCAACCAAACAGCTAACCAACTATGGTCTGGCCAATGTGCTGAAATGGATAAATGGACAATTTTTCTGGTTTAACATATTATAAGCTTTAAACTAATAGTTTCTACTTTTGTATCCTAGATATCAACATCACCCTTTAAAATCCCATGTTATTTATCCATTAGTCTGGTCTGCTCCTTTCATACATGCACCGTCTTAGATCTTTTCTTCAGATAATGTAACCAGAAAAAAACATGAGACTGTTCGTATGTTTGACGCACACAGCTCGACTTACATGTCTCTTTCATCACTCACTGCACAAGTAGTAATGTTCAGCTCATTCCACAGTGGGTAAAACAGACATCTGTGTACACATGCAGTACATGAGGAAAAAGAGGGTCACAAATAATCTCATTCATTTT
>NW_015508259.1:18930-19349 GCF_001515645.1 Sinocyclocheilus grahami | reverse complement strand
GTGCTCACTCAAGAGTTACCAACCCACCCAACCACCAACCGCAGCGCACAGCAACCTGTGCACTCCGATATTTAAAGAGATTGCACTCTTCCGTCGGGCTCTTTCCGCAGCATGCCCAACCGAGATGCTATTTCTGGATTACAACAGACGTATGAATCATTCCGCCTCTTAAACGCACCGTAAATGCCATCATCGGTTACCGATGGCAGTAACCTTTAAAAGAAAGTGATTTCACACTATAGCTACCCACTTTGATGCCAGTCGTGCTGCCTTAAGTGGACACTGACGAGTGGGCACTGTTAGTTTTACAGTGTGGCTATAATATGAGATAATGTGTTCCTGGAGCATTTCTGCAGTAAATAGGAAAGACCGGGAGCCATCTGCTGATCCATTTCAAAATATGGTCTTGCATCAAAGGA
>NW_015508259.1:14481-16072 GCF_001515645.1 Sinocyclocheilus grahami | reverse complement strand
AGTGTTTTGAAAATATCACATGACAGAAGCCATGTGTTCAAAATTAGAGTGAGTTAAGTCCGCTGCGCAGAAAAATATGTTGACAATTTATGAAATGCAGTCCTGGATGGAGATTTACTAAATAGAACCAGATTCAGAAAACAACTAACCCCCTCACCCAATTACTGTGTGCACACACACAAACTGTCTCTTTCTCTGTCTCTCTCTCCCTCCTCCTCTTTCCCTCCACGAGACCTTAAAAATGGTTCGAGTCACATCTGGCAGGCAGGAGACGCAGGAGATGGTGGAGTATGACCTAACGTCAGGGCACTTCCACCCGGAGCGCTTTTCTGTGTGTGTCTGTGTGTGTGTGTGTGTGTGTGTGTGTGTGTGTGCGCATGATTGTGGCACTGGCCACAGTTTGCTAATGGCTTTCAGTACAAGGAACTGAGGCGTAGCTCCAGGCAATGACTGCCCCTCAACCGATTGGCTGCCATCACTGAGTGGCTTCTTAATGACTAAATACACTCTAGAGAGCCTGTCTTTAACACTTAAACTTGGGTCAAAAGCCTTGTTGCCATACTAGGCAAAAACTAGGCATACATGCAAGAAATTGCATGGGAAACATCTTAAACAACAGTTACAAAGCTAAATGTAGAGATACTTGTTTACATATTACTAGGGAAGCATTGATCCGATACTCAGTATCGGCTCCGATACTGCCATTTTCTGCCGGATCGGGTATCGGTCAGACGAGACCGATCCAAATCCGATATTGTGCATATACTATTCTGTGTTATTGTTAAGGCCCACGAAAGGCACAAAATACATTATAAAGCACCATAACGTTTTCGTGCACTATATTTGAAGTATTCTGAAGCCGTTCCAAAGTTTAATGTGAAGTAGAGATGAATATTTAAGTCAAGTTCACGTAAAGTCTTCTCCCCACTGCGTCTGTCTGTCATCCTCCATTCAGCATTCAAACTGCATGTCGCGTTCAGTTACTACAGTCAAAACGATGAAACTCTCTTCAAGAGTGCACAATAACTGAGATTTAAAACTGTTAAAAGAAAAGGCTCAATAAAATATCGCACAGATATAATACACCACGCATGATATCTCTTCCCTTTTTAATGCGGAGCGCTGCGTGCTGCACGCTGTGACTCTCGTTTTGCTTCATGTGCATCATTCTGCGCACGGGATGCACATAAGTGCTTTGTGCCGCTCTGTATTGGAGCCATACCCTTTCGTATTATACTTTTGTGCAATGAAAGATTATTAATAGTCTTTTTTGTTCTGTTCTATCATATGTTGCTGCCTTCATTACTGTGCTATGCATTTAAAAGAAATGTCTTTTCATTTTATAGTATATATATATATGTGTAGTATATAAATGGCGTTTGACCGTCTTTTATGTGGCACGACAGATCGCTGTATAAACGCCTTAGAGAGCCGCTTCTGGGACGGTTCAGAAATGCGCTGGTATAATCCCAACACAAGTACTGACTAGAGCGGCCGCGATCAGCTCCGGTTCCCATGTCTGAGCCGTGACGCCCCGCAGATTTGCGCAGAGCGGAGCGCGAGTGAACTCGATCATTCCTTCCTCTGTACT
>NW_015508259.1:14170-14471 GCF_001515645.1 Sinocyclocheilus grahami | reverse complement strand
TGCTGCCTTCATTACTGTGCTATGCATTTAAAAGAATTGTCTTTTCATTTTATAGTATATATATATGTGTAGTATATAAATGGCGTTTGACCGTCTTTTATGTGGCACGACAGATCACTGTATAAACGCCTTAGAGAGCCGCTTCTGGGACGGTTCAGAAACGTGCTGGTATAATCCCAACACAAGCACTGACTAGAGCGGCCGCGATCAGCTCCGGTTCCTGTGTCTGAGCCGTGACGCCCCGCAGATTTGTGCAGAGCGGAGCGCGAGTGAACTCGATCATTCCTTCCTCTGTACTACT
>NW_015508259.1:12463-13734 GCF_001515645.1 Sinocyclocheilus grahami | reverse complement strand
TTCATGAATGTATTTTACAACAATACAAAGAGCAATGTGTAACATTTTACCAGATTTAGTCCTACACTTATTAACTTTTATTTGTTGCCCACTAAATAATGTTGCTTCACTAAATGTTTAGTTTAGTTTCATGTTTTTATATAAAAATAATTTTGCACTCATGATTTTTCTAGAATAACTTTTGCTACTGAATTTTCCACTAACCTAAGTTATATAGTATATAAATAGTATTTTTTGTCATACATTATGATTATATATTTTTTTAATTTGTTATTTTTCATTAAAATGAAGTCTATATTTAGTAGATTGTGTTTAACACACACAAGAGTGATGATCAGGTGAACACACAGAAGTATAGAAATTCTACATTGATTTAAAAAAAAAAACTGCGCTGGTATCAGATCGGTTCTGAAAAAATGGTATTGTTGCATCCCTACATATTACCCAAGAGAACCACCTTTATCTTGTTACAGCAGCATAACATGCAAGTAAAATATTGCAAACTGACAAAGTGCATCAGAAAACGTACAAAAACGCAAAAAAACACAAGACTAAAGGAGGAGAGCTTGCTTCCATATTACATATATTAGTATTGAGAACTGAGAAAGTGTGATACAAATGCATTGTAAAAAGCCCTCTGGCTAACAAATATCAAGCAGAAAATACTTAGTGTGGTTTTTGTACAAAAATAATGACTTTTCAGTACAACAGAAAAATCCACATGCAAAATATTACAAATAAAGTGTTTAAAATCTATCGCATAAAAACATGTTTGCTTACAAAAAAGCTACAAAACCTAAACTTATTTTAGAGTAGCATTAACCACAAGTGAAATATTGCGAACTAAGAGAGAATGTTTAAGAAAAATCATACAAACATTTTTGTTTAACAAGAAAACATACAAAACTAGTCGGCGGTGATAGCCTCGTGGGCAGTGTGCCGATATATCGCGCAATTGTGCTTCGGGTGTCAAATCAGGCCTCGCAAACCTTTCCCGATCTCATCTCCCTCTCTCTCTCCCACTCGCTTCCTGTCAGATTTCCATTGTCCAATCAAGAACAATCCCCCCCCCCCCCAAAAAAAAAAACACATACAAAACTACAGTCACCTAAGCCTTGTGTCTATACTGCCCAAGAAAACAAAATTTTTGTTATAGTTGTGAGAGAAATATCCAAATCTAAGAAAATGCATTGAAAACGCATCTTATGAAAATTGCTGACTTTTAATTTGTAGTAGGGCTGTGCGATATTGAAGAAAAATGCGATATGCGA
>NW_015508259.1:4121-8600 GCF_001515645.1 Sinocyclocheilus grahami | reverse complement strand
CTCCTCTCTCATTTTCTTTCTCTCAGTCTGCTTTCTTTACTTTCATGCTCCTGTACAGTGATTTTACTCTTTCTAGAACAGATCTCTGATCTTCCTGAACAGGGCTCAGCAATGAGGATGTGAGAGAGATTTGATGGACCATCAGGCCATTGCATTGTTTCTACAGTACATTTCTTGGTCTTGTATTTGAACTCTTATGTATTGTGAACATAATGTTTGGTTTTTCTGTGATAAATGACACGTTGTCAATTGTGCCTAAGTGGCTATGGTAAACTTAAAAGGCTAATGAATTTGTGATAGTCTAGGAAAGCTTACTGAAAAGCTTTTGCTATGTTTTATGATCATCCATTATCATTTTCCAGCAATACCGTGTGCATGGATTTAGCTATCATGAAGTTACATCATAGATGCAGAATTGACAGCTATTATTGCTAGGGATGCTCCGATCGATCGGCAGGAGATCGGTATCGGCTGATAATCACATTTTATGACTCGATCGGTACTCACTACACTTGGCCGATCTCACGAACCGATCGCAATTTGATGACGTCAACGCGTGACGACGTACATGATGCGTGGGGACGTAAACGATGTGGCGCCGCAGTCATGTCATCGCCGGTGTGGAAATGCTATGACGTTTCGAGAAACAATTAAATATTTGCTATTTGTCGTGTATGTTTTGCATGATGAATAGATGGTTCATTTTTAACAGCAGATTCAGTGACGTTAGAGCTGATCTGCAGCTCACTGCACAAGTCTGCGGTGCGTTAAGGCTCCACGGCTACCGGAGCTGATCGCGGCCGCTCTAGTAAGTGCTTGTGTTTATGAGAAAGCCGCGGCACGTTTCTGAAATGGCTCTCCGTGCTGCGTTGACATCGAAAATTTTCTAAAGATAGTCTTCCTTCAGAAATACAGTGATATAAAAACACCCGCACCTCGTTTTGATTTTTAAACGTGCAGTATGTACTCATGTTTATTCAACGAAGTCTTTTGGAAAATCAGTCAGTTTTGAAACTGTGGCGAGCGCCACAAATAAATAAATGTATGGGAAACACATCCCACAGCACAACCACCCGAGCCCAACTTCAGTCTACTCATCACCTTAACTTTAACTGCGTTAGTAGCCGGCGCCATAGCCAGACTGATAAACAAACACAGACCGGAAGTTAACTTCGGGTCAGGCGCATGCGCCCGATCAAACCATCTATATAAATCTTGAAGCATCAGAATCGGCATCGGTATCGGCTGATCACCATGACAAGAAATTGGTACTCAGTATCGGCTGCAAAAATCCTGATCGGAGCATCCCTAATTATTGCAAATTAAAAACATTTTGCATCAAAAAATTTACATTTAATGTAAAATTATAAAATAAATTTAAAAAATGTGACCTGGCCAACAGAAAAAAACACCTTATTATTGAGCTCTGTATTCTATTTTTTTTTAAAACTAGTTTACCAGTATTCCCTTGCACAGGTAGACATATCATTCATCTATGCTTATCAGAAAAATACATTAGTATATTAAAAGTATCAGTTGAGATCTCACATAATCAATAAATACATTAATAAAAATATATATTATTTGAATAAGGTTTATGCACTTTTTTTTACTACCAAAAGCAGTCAGTAAAGGCAAAAAAGCAGTACAAATTGTCTTATATAGTCCACTTCTGTATTTTAAGATATTTACATTCAAAAACCACATGCACAATTTTCCACCGACAAAGTCACACACATTGAAAGCTTCCCAATCTCACCTGGCATCATGGATGATGGAGACAAACTGGATATCAAAGAATCCAGGGTATTTTCTCTATTTCTGCCAGCTTTCCTGTAATCTTAATCTCTTTGCGTCTTTCTGCACTTTGCGAGGGGCAGGGGGGTGGCACAGGACCCTGAGGCCGGTACACCAGGTCTGAGCGAGAGAGTCGAGCAGCCTGTCCTCCTGCTTTCAGAGCCTGAGAGGGACAGATGGAGACCTGCCTCTCGTTCTGCTCTGCTTCCAGGAATTCCCTGCACTAACGAGGGCACGTGTGGCCGCTGGGGCCTTGCGTTATCCTGCACACGCTTGCTCCCTGAGCCCGCAGACTGAGACAATGACAGCTAGAGCGCACGCAAATGCAAGCGTGCACACACACACGCAAACACACACACACTCTCCGCCTCCTCCACTGACCCCTCCCAGCTGATGCGCGGCAGCCACACAAAACACAGCATGCATAAGAGAGAGTGAGAGAGAGAGACGATAGATAGATAGATAGATAGATAGATATTCCCACAGGTTTCATGCTTACACCAAAAGCGCACGCACCACCACTGATCTATTAGTGGAGCGCACAATCCGCGCTCAGTCTCAAACAACTTGTGAGCCACAAATACCAAAATATGAACCTAAAACGTTCAAATACATACAAAATTATGTCAAAATGCCCATCTTGGCGAGTATCCAGTTAAACAGTCAGTTTTGGAACGTTAAATAATTGAGAAAGAGTACGCAATACACATGTTGTGTAACAATATATTGGGTCCGTGGATTAACTCTTAAAGGGACTGCAGTCCAATATTCCCGCTGTTGTCTGTCATGTTAATCAAAGAACAAAAGACAAAGAAAATCACTTTCTGCTCTTGACTGAATACGTTTTATAACTTTAATGGTAAGCATTAATCTGTATTTAATTTTTTGTAATGAACTGGATGTGTTATTTTACATTTGATTACTTTAATTTCTGTAGTATTTCTTACCTGAATAAAAACTTACTTAACATGAAAAACTTCATTTCATAGCTCTCTTTATTCTATTGCATTTATTTGTGCTGTTGTTTGCAATTTTTTTATTTTTACTTGTGTTTTTTTATGAAAATAAAACTTTGCATTGAAGTAGATTTTTGTTTGTATATGCTGTCAATTATAGTTCTTAGAAAGAAAATCGGAATCGGCAAAAATCGGTATCGGCAGATCACACTAACAAAAAAATCGGAAATCGGAATTGGCCAAGAAAATTGCAATCTGTGCATCTCTAATAGATAGATTTGCTGTGAATCTGTCCTCTCATATGCTCTGAATTAAGAGCACTCGTGCAAAAACAACCTTCTTCTGGTCCAACCAACCAATCGGAGTTCAGTAACATATGCTTCTGCTTAACCAGATTCACTTCATATTGCACTACTACTGTACATTCATATTAGATTAAAAAATATAGATGTGAGGTGAACAGCATGTTTGCTCATGTTCGTTATGTCCAGATTATCAGACTCAGTTATCAACCTCCTGATTCATAAGTCTAAAAATTCACTGTGTGGATGCCTGAATGCTTCAGACCCATCCAAAATAGCGGCATGCGGCCATCCTGTCTGCATCAATAAGCCCCCCTCCACCATTTTTTGCAAGCAGCGGCAGGAACGACCTCATTAAAACCAAGAAAAATCAATTTCCAAAGTCCAAACAAAGGCATGCATCTGCCTCTACTGCTGTGTTTTAAGTCTCTAGAGTGGCGCTCTTCCTCCCCTCCCCCCCACCACCCCTCGCATTCATTCTTTTTCTGCTCTCTTTCTCAGATTTGCTGTCTCTCTCTCTCCCCTCCCAGACTGCCATCACTGCATGTGATTAACATATGTCTGGGCTTTCAGCCCCTGTCAGCTTGAAGGCATTTCTCCCAGCCACCTTAAACAGCAGATGAGCTCCATGTGGAGGAAACACTCAGGATGGAGAGGCGATGGGTGGAGAGACGGATCTTTCGTTCTCGCACATTTAGTGGCGCATTTCTCTCTCTTCATCAGCCTCCAACCTGTCTCTCCAGAATGGGGGTTGAACAGAGTGTGACTTTGAGAAAAACAGCACTGGCAAAAACACATTTCGATGGCAGAGGCATTTCCTGAGATTCACCATTCCAACCATTTCACAGCGATGGGTAATAATACAATACATGGGATAATTGTACCTAGGGCTGCACGATACTGGAAAAAACTCACATTGCGATATTTTATTTTTCTGCGATATATATTGCGATATGAAAACTAAATCACCACATGACTTGAATAGTTTATTTAGAAAAAACGTCTCTAGGTTACGTATGTAACCATGGTTCCCCGAGGGAACGAGACGCTGCGTCGAGATTCACTTTGGGAACGCCCTTGCGTGACCACGTTCTGAAACACGTGTCAAATCCGTCCAATGAAGCAGCGAGACGTCACGAGCAGGGTCACGTATGCACCAGAAAGCATAAAAGCGCATCCGGCCGGGCGCCACCCAGCTTCGATGAAGTAGTGCCTGCAGGGATGCCGGGAGTATGGCAAAGAGACGCAGCGTCTCGTTCCCTCGGGGAACCATGGTTACATACAGTGGGTACGGAAAGTATTCAGACCCCCTTAAATTTTTCACTCTTTGTTATATTGCAGCCATTTGCTAAAATCATTTAAGTAATTATTTTTTACTCAATTTACACACAGCACCCCATATTGACAGAAAAACACAGAATTGT
>NW_015508259.1:0-1274 GCF_001515645.1 Sinocyclocheilus grahami | reverse complement strand
CCACCACTGCAAGGGTCTCATGTACAGCAGGCCAAAAGATATCACATTGGAAGCCGCTGTCATCAGGCCCAACAGCCTCAGAAACTGTTTGACAGAACTGTGAGTGACTGGCCTTCTCTTACTCTCATGACTGTCGTGAGGATTGACTCGATTCGAGCAGGAGACAGACGTGCCTGCATCGAGGTTGAGTCCCACACCACGCCTACATAAGTGGTTCTCTGTAGTGGAGAAAGAACACTCTTCTTGGCATTTAGACTTAACCCCAGCTCTCTCATATGGGCGAGGACGACATCTCGATGCCGAGCCGCCATCTGCTCCGATTGAGCTAGTATTAACCAATCGTCGATATAATTGAGTATGCGGATGCCCTGGAGTCGCAGTGGAGCCAGAGCAGCATCCCCACACTTCGTGAAAGTGCGGGGTGAGAGTGACAGGCCGAAGGGAAGAACTCTATATCGGTATGCTTCGCCCCCGAAAGCAAACCTAAGGAACTTCCAGTGTTGAGGGAGGATGGAAACATGGAAATAAGCGTCTCTGAGATCTATCGTAACCAACCAGTCCTCGGACTGGATCTGAGATACTATCTGCTTGATAGTGAGCATCTTGAACCGAAGCCGTTTGATAGCGCGGTTCAGAAGACGGAGATCTAAGATCAGACGCAACCCCCCATCCTTCTTCGGAACGATGAAGTAACGGCTGTAGAACCCGGACGATGTTGCAGATTTTGGTTTTTACAAAGTTTCAAAATCAACTGTGGCAAATATTGGATCCAGCCCAGTATGACAGATCCTGTCAGAAAATATGTGTTTTGTCTGGTAACAGAACAACTAGTCAGCAAAGTCGCCTAGTACCCAAAACCCGTTCACAGCAAGTCTTGTCTGGTACCAAAAACTGTATTAACAGTCTTTTATCAGTAAAGTAGAGTAAAAGAGCAGAAGCAGGAGACGAAGTAATGATGATAAAAAAGGAGCAGAGTTTATTGGATGATCTTAGTTGCATATGTTTTGATGCTCGTACTTTGTCTGACCAGCACAAATCCAACAAGTGTTTTTATACCACAAGCAATAGCAATGGAAAATTTCTTCTTCACAACAACATCTGTGACACTGAAAAAAAAATCTTGAAATTGAGGCATTCTCTTATGTCTTACTCGTGAACACAAATATCCCTTGTGAAACACAATCTTAAGACTAAACAACAATGGAAAAATATATATATATGAAATATATACATGTTGACTAATCAATGAAATAAGACAATTAGAGATAAATTTA
>NW_015508258.1:38642-38970 GCF_001515645.1 Sinocyclocheilus grahami | reverse complement strand
GCGGTCGGTTCATAAGCAGTGTTGCCAAGTCCGTGGTTTTCCCACAGAGTTGGGATACTTTAACACTGTCAATTCAATTCTTCAATAGGTAGCTCTTGTCTTTCATAAAGGCCGAGGTCAGGGATCTTGGGCCTAAAAAGGTTGGTGACCGCTGCTGTAGAGAGTACAATAACTAGAGAGGAGTGCAGTGGAACTGCTGTATGGCACACTACAGAGTAGACCATATAAAACTGCTTAAAATCAGCTTGTTTTCACCAAAACTGACTGAATAACTTGGAAAGAATTATCAGTGAATTACATGCACTTTTTACTGACACTCGGGTGTTTT
>NW_015508258.1:27277-38367 GCF_001515645.1 Sinocyclocheilus grahami | reverse complement strand
GAAACTCAGGTGTGTCATTGTTATTTAGAGAGATATGAGCGGACATGCCCCAGAGTTTGAGAGCAGAGAATACTGCTTGTTTTTAACATTTTATTTAATTTAGTTTTTTTAATCATTCAAATTTGGCTGGGTGGTTAATAACAATTTTTTTCCTGTGGTGTGACAAACTCGGAACACGCATTTAATATAGCTTTACATGGACTTTAATATATAGAAAATGAGATGAGTGTAGTTTGAACGTGTGAATAAAATAAGATGAGTGTAGTGCTAATATTAAATGAACTGTGTGCAGAGTCATGTACTGAGAACTTAATCTAAATGTGTAAAGCAGACATAAGATCATTTTAAGCACACTTACATCATCCGTTAACCACGGCATCTTCTTATTTGGGTCTTCGTCTAACAGAGAAGATGGACAAACACTTCTCAAGTCCACAATGTATAGTGTTGCATATGCTGAAAATCTGTGAATCATTCGCCTCTCTCTCCTCCAGGCAATGTAAAGTTGTTTCAGCTTGTCCTGTTCATTACATGTAAATGAAGCAGAAAATATTACAGGTGTAGTTTTTTGGGTTACAGTAAACTACTGTAAACTGAACACATACAGAAGCCAGTCTGTACCTTAACAATGACACAGAAACTCCCCAAGTCTTCCTCAACTACATCTGGTTCAGCTTGTGGCTCACTTAATGATTTTGCAGATGTTCTTTGGTACATCTCTGAAATGATATGACACATTATTGAGATACAACAAAAAATGTTTATGTCAATAGCATTTATTGCACTACATGTAGTACCTTTGTCTGTTTCCTCATCTATAACATTTACAGGTGTTTATGTTGCCCTAGGTGCACATCTGCAAGAACATATTGTTGATCCTCTGGTTGTGCAGATGGAAATACAGCCACAAGGCAAACATGTAGTGAATGTCCTTCACCTGGCAGAGGAAGTACCTGCTGGTTGACAACTCTTTGTTCATTTGCTCTGCTGAAGCTGAATTAATAAAAGGCCAGATCTGGCAATACACTGCAAAAACTCCTCATCTAGTCAAGACTTACAATCTTATTTCTAGCCATAAAATCTTTTGATCTTATTTTATGAATAAAATACTATGCAAGAGCAGATTGTGTAAGATTATTATGATTTTTTCTTAGTTAGCAAAGCTTAAAGTTAGTTATTTTACCTGCAAATTAAGTTTATTTACCATCACAGGCATCGTTTGAGGCCAGCCTTGTATCTTTTAAGACTTTGCTTGAGCTGTAATAACTGGTTTTAAGGTTGCCCAGTAAAAAATGCTCAAGCATCACACTTAGGACTTGTTCATTAGTATTATATATTCCAAATGCTTGTTTTATGTCAACACCAACACATTTATTTACACCCTAACAACAAATGATACGACTCTGCGGTATTAAGTCACCACACTCTTTCCAATTATCTAGTATGGTTTTAATTTCCAGTTTTAAGTGCAGTGACATCTTCCAGATTATATTTTGTCAATACATACACAGTTTTTGAAACTGACTGGATAATATGACATAGGATCGAGGAGCTTTTCAGCATCTATAAACTCTGTTGCCTGGGCAAGATTGGGTACAGCAACTTCATATGCTAACAGATCTCTATTCAAATCTAGTCTCATACAGCTGGTATTCAAAACAAAATAATGAACTGTCTATGTAAATGTTTTTAATAAGTCCAAAGCCAGGCACTTTCTCATTTGCCCTTGTGATTATCAGGGACTTTTCACTGACATACTAGTTACTATTGAGAATAAGCCACTTTACTGCCTCTGCATGTCGTATACAATCAATCCCTAAAAAATCTTTCATCTTTGCTGTAATGTATTCCATATTTGTGACTTCTGACACAGGACCCGATTCCTTCTTGGGTGCAAACATAGGATGCTCAGAACCAAGTTCATTTTGACAACATTCAAAAAACTGATTACGGTTTGCAAGTGACTTGCAGACATTTTTGAAGTTCAATTTTGATGACCACTGCTTGAAAATACAGTGTTTTGACTCAAACCTCATGCACATATGCCTTATCAAAGGGCCCAGTGAAAGAATCTGAGCAGGGAGATGAAGTAATAGAAGTAATAACCTATAGAAATAGTAGCCTATAGAAACTATTATGTATATTTTCTAACAACAATTATAATACTTGCACATTTGTGGTTATAACATTTAAGAGTATGATTATTTATAACACGCAATGAATACCATATTAAATCCACTTAATTTACAATGGATTATCTCATATTGTGACATTATTTATTTAAGATCTGCACAGTATCTTACTACATCTTGTGAGAGGTTAGGAGTGGTTAGCAGTGTTTTTGAATGTTTCCTGTGAGGTTAATGTTAATTTTACTGTGAGCTAGTTTAAGCTCAGTTGTAATACTTTCAAATAAAAAAATGCAAATGTTTTTATTTCTTTTTTATATTTTGGCCTTTTCCTAACCTTCCTAAGTTATTGTAGGGTGTCAGAAGACTTGTATATAGACCACAGAAAGTAGTATGCACCCTTTTTGGAGTTTGAATTGGGAGAGGAAATTACATTGTACTTATTGTTTTTTTTTTAAGTTTTTTTTTTCTTTCAATTGACAAACATGCCAGTGTTATTACCTATATAATCCAGTTTTGTAAATTAATCTAATTCCCTGATTTTGCTCTTAGAAAGAAAATATACTCATCAGATGATGAGCCTCATGATACCCCCCACAAAAAAAAAGAAAATTAATCAAGAAAAAAAAACCCACCTACACAAAAAGTCCCGCCTGCAGCAAAAGCTCCAACACCTCTAAAACACATCAAGACAAAAGGTAAAAACACAATAAAACCAGTTAAATGACTGCTAGACATAAGAGTGTGTGACTGCTGAGCACTATTTTTTTCAGGTCCTGTTGTACGACCTCTGCTTACATCAAGCAAAGCAGTGAACTCTTTCAGCAATTGTGAGTTTTAAATTTAGAAAACTAAATTTAATTAAAACTAATTATTAAAATAATAAACATATTTATGGATGTTTTGTGCCATGCTCAAGAATGTTCCTTAAAAAGAACATCCTTTTGAGTTAAAAAAAAGCTTAAATCTATACACAATAGGCACAGTTACATCTGTTAAGAAAGACTGGGTGGTGGGTAATCACAAATAATCTTGGAAGACATGGACTACCTGTAACTGAAGCTCGTTTCCGTGTCTCTCCACTTCTGCTTCTTTTAAGCAGTGGCCGTCCTTCAGCATCTTTCTCCACCCATCGGACATTACATTTATTACAGGCGGATGTTGCTTTGACCTTGGCTTCCTTTGCCTTACATGACAGAAAGTGAGCATTGTATGATAACACTGAAATATGGCCAACTCTTGAGCAGTTCATACAAATTTTGTGCTCTAATTCCCACTATTTAGTATTACCACCAGAACTGCAAGATCACTGTCTCAATAAATATACACACCTTTTTTTGAGCAAGAAGCATGTCTGCGATGAAAATAGCATCCTCTGCTTTCCCTCTGTCTTGCTGAGCAGCCATTTCAACAATCCTATATTGCAAAGGAAGATAAAAACATGGTTAGACAAAAAGAAGGATTGAGGACGAGGTGTAGGGAGGCAATAGGAAGAGTCAGGAAAAACAAAAAGGCAGGCTAAGTGTTTTGGACAGTGAGAGAGAGTAAGGTGAAAAAAAAGAATAGAATAACAGTGCTTACTTGAAGACTAAAGAGAGACTTGAAGACCAGTTTTGAGAGAGAGAGCGAGAGAGAGGCATTAAGAGGAGTATAGAAGAAGCTCTTAAAAGAGCTGTTGGTTTTCTTACAAAGGTATACACTAGGTGGAGGTAACACTAGGGAAGGGTGGTGTGTAAGAACAGGAGCGGTTGGACAAAGGAAAACAAAAACAGTTAACTCTCTTGCAGCAAGGCTTGCTGGATTAGTCATATTATACATGCAAAACTGCAACAAAATAAAGAAGGTAATTGTGATGCTGTTATTGCACAATGAATATTTAGCATGTGAACTGCATGAATTAACAGTTGATCAAATTCATAGAAATGAGTGACATATATTGTTTAGCCTATAGAATAATTATCTAATTACTGCAAGCTTAAGACTATTTTAACCAGGACTGCATAACAGAACAGAAAGTACACTGGACGCAGAGAAAGGATGCAACTTTAATGCAAGTGCGCGTATCATATCAACAAGCAGGGAAAAAATGCGCTGTGCAAATAAATAACTGTAATACTATATAAAATTTCGATTACAGGGCAAAACATAAAAAAAACCCTGTGACAATTCATTCACTGACGCGCTTTTTAAACAGCGCCAAAAACGGCAGTGCAAAATAGGCTACTATTTTATTTAAATAGAACACAATAATACTATTATTACTATTCTTCTTTTTTTTATTATTATTATTGTTATATTTGCAAAAAGCTTCACAGTCACACATGCAAATATGATGTTAGCTAGATGCTACCCACCCAGCAAAAGTCGTTGAAAAGACGTCGAAAAGACGACACTGCCAGACGTCAAAACATCGTTAAAATTTGGTTGTAAAGTGAAAGAAGAAAATATGTATTTTTCAGGTCGTCGAAAAGACGTCCGTTTTAAGTCTAAATTTTGTTATAAAGTGAAAGGTAAAAGACGTCCTTTTTAGGTCGTTTAAAGGATGTCCATCTTAATTCTAAATTTTTAAGACTTGAATTTAACCTAATTTAAAGAGTAAATTCATTATTAGTATATTATTATTATATGTAAAATTTTCCGTATAAGCCTATTATTAGCCTATTAATAATTACTCTCAAAATAGGACAACTGGCAAAAAAGTAACGACAAAACACAATATTTATTGATACGTTAGATACATAGGCCATCACAAAAATAATAATTTAAAAAAAATGTATCTAATTAAGTGGTTATTGGTTTGCAGCCACAGTGTATCCGCCACCGCCAGATGGTCCAGGGGCATGTTTAAGGTGGTTTCCCACGGCTCTGTAAATGACATGATCGGTGGCATTGCTGTCCCAATTTTTTGACTGCATCTGTAATGACAAAGAAAAACATCCATCTGTTCAGTTTGTTACTCAAAAGTATTAATTAGAGAGTTGTACACAGGTAGTTGGATATAGCCTATAGCCTATGTTTCAGTCCAATCACAATATAAGTAAGCTGTTTTGATACTTCGTATTTTGTTATTTTAAGAAACAGTCTCGTCTTTCAAATGTATCAGGAAATTCAAACAATAAATGCAGTTTTGACTGCATATGATAAGCACGTGTGTATAAGGACACATGTAAATTCTGTAGTTGTTTTTAGGCATACTTTTATTAAGTTGTGGATTTGGATAGACACTCACATTTTTGTCAAAGTTTAGATTTTATTATTATATTATTATGGAATATATATTCCAGTTGCACAGATGGGGAACAGGCCTAATGTGGCCCGCTAATATTAAACTATGCAATTCTATGAGATTAGCTGAGAAACCATGCGAAACAAGTAAAATACCAAGAGGTGATGTTCAGAAATTATTATTTCAAGAAATAAGGCTACTTTCACACTGTCAGTTTTGGGGATTGACAACCAGCATTTGGGCTACTACCGGTGTGACAGGTGTGTTACAGGTGCGAGTCTCGAAATGTCCCGTTCACACAGCAGTTGCGTCTGGAATACTGTCTGTATTACGATTCCAGTTGCACAGATGGGGAACAGGCCTAATGTGGCCCGCTAATATTAAACTATGCAATTCTATGAGATTAGCTGAGAAACCATGCGAAACAAGTAAAATACCAAGAGGTGATGTTCAGAAATTATTATTTCAAGAAATAAGGCTACTTTCACACTGTCAGTTTTGGGGATTGACTACCAGCATTTGGGCTACTACCGGTGTGACAGGTGTGTTACAGGTGCGAGTCTCGAAATGTCCCGTTCACACAGCAGTTGCGTCTGGAATACTGTCTGTATTACGGGAGTTAAGCCCGTATTCCTTACCAGTAACCATAGCGAGTAATATCAAAGATGGAGACGTCCATAAAACTGATCATCACTTTCTGACACAACAAGAGTCCAATCGAGCCGCGACTCGTAGGGATGTTAATTTCGGTTATTTTTTCTAACCGACAACCGACGCTCGTTAACCGATTATTAACCGTTAACCAACAAGATTATTTAAAATTAGAAATGAAATAAATTAGAAAGGATAAGTGTCTGTGACCCATTAAAAATACTAACATTTGTTTTCCGGGGATTAATTTTACATGTGCAAAAAGCAACAAACACGAGGATTCACGTGGTCATCATATCACATCACGCATGCAGCGCTTCTGCGAGCGGAAAAAACTGAATAAAGCTAGGCTATATATATAACGATAAATAGGCCTATACGAGAAATATATTTTTACTTAAAAATACTTACTTGTGCTCTGTAGCTCCCGCTTCAAATCCGTCCTTCCCGCTCTCCCCGAAAGCCGCTGTGATTTGCTGATGGAAAGCATGCAATTACCGTATTAAGCCGTATATTGTCATAAAGAATTGACAAAAAATTGTCTACTATCAGACGCTATTGGATTTTTTTTCATAGTGCAAACGGTTGGTGAGTTATGATAACATAAGTAGAGCATGGTTAATTGTGTCGGCGCCGACACATCCGGTTGCAGCCAAGGCCAATACATTTTCATTTTCAGTCATTTTCAATTTCACAATTTCAAATAGTGCACAACTTAATGAAAATTTTATTTTAGTTACTGACAACAACAGGAAACATAAATGAGTAAAAGAATAAATAAAAGTGATCTTGCATATAATTTTCATTACACTACACCACTTTATTCAATATTAAATGACATCCAGAAAAATATTGTCTAAACTACTCACTTTGCTATGAAGTCAGGACTTAAATTTTAATAAGTGACCATTTCAGCACTATTGAGCAAAACTGTAAACACCTGTTTGATCCCGCTATTCACACACTCATCACATATCTCTGTGATTGGCTAAAACGGTCAATGCACTGCACAGTTTCAAACCAAAACTGGTTGAAATTTGAAACGTCAACGTCCTCATTTGTAAGTTGCTTTGGATAAAAACATCTGCTAAATGACTAAATGTAATGTAATCTAAACTGTTTAAAAAGAGAGAGCATTAATGCTTGAGAACCACATCTATCAGTGGATTGGTTCACTGATAGACACCTGGGGCAAGTTCAAGCTCAAACCGGTGTGCACCGTTTTGCTACGGTTTCCGGTTTGAACGACATGTTTCCTGGAAACGGTGTGCAACAGAGTTTGAGATGCGTTTTCTCTTGTTTGGTGGGTGTGTCAAACATGTCAGCCCAATCAGCAGCAACATGTATGTAAACCACGCGGTATTACAGAAACAGCTCGCACAATGTAATTAACATCCAAATAAATTCACAAGAGCAAGTATATTGTTTGCACATGTTTATTGTATTGTGGAGTGACACTTTCATAAACTTTTCTATACCCCTCTGATTATATAATGGTAAATATTACAATATCATAGCACAACAACAGTGATCAGCAATAATGATAAGTCTAATACTCACAATAAAAATAATCAGAATCAGAATCAGAATCAGAATGAGTTTTTATTGCCAGGTATGTTTACACATACGAGGAATTTGTTTTCATGACAGAATAATAAGGTCATATAGATCATAACACAGTCTCGGAGGTAAGACGTGGATTATCCTTCACCTGAAATGTTTGTCTTTTCATCCTGAAATGTGAGGCAAATGTTGGCAAATGTTGGATCACAATAATTAGGAACCACAGTTTCCACAAATCCCTTCACTCCATTGGGATGTATTCTTTTATTTTGGACGGCAAGGGCAGTGACTGTAACATCGAGCGTATTTTGCAGTATTAAACACGTATTTAAACCGATTTCATCAGGCTCTGAAAATTCTTCAAAAAGAACACAAAGAATGGCCTTCTCAGCTGCCATAGTTGCAACTCTTGCGTCATCAGAACAGTGTTCAACGCACCACCGTTTCCATTTAAAAACACGTTTTGCACCGTTTTTGTCGGGGCTGAACGCAGCCCTGCTTTCAAACGCTCCCCTGTGTATCTCTGTAAAATTCTTCATTAACAGCATCACTGATACATAATTACAACGTTTTTGAAGCATTGATCATTTTAATTAAACAGACATATTTAATGAACAAGTGCACACAGAGGCCAATCAGAAATGTTTATGATTGCATTCAAGCATCTCATTTTCAGACAACACTATTAGAAAAGTTACTCTTAAAATTCTAAAATTGCAAATAAACTATCATTAAAAAAAAAACTAAGGTCCCACATCACAATATATAGTTATTTTTAAAAAAAATTTTTTGAAAGTCTCTTCTGCTTACACATGCCACATTTGATCAAAACACACAGGAAAAATAATACTTTGAAACACTGCTACATTTTAAAATATTGTAATTCAATATATTTTAAAATGCAATTTATTTTTCTGATCAAACTCAAATTGTTCTAATGTTATTCGTTGTACAAAAACGTAAACATTTTCCAAATATGATTTGATTATGGTTTCTTTTTCAGAAATCATGCGATTATGATTATTCTATTGACAGCTCATAGTTTTTAATAGTAACAAATAGCTAAATCCATAGTTAATATTGATACTGTAGTGAAATCATAGTTTCAACAAACTGAACAATGATTTAATTTTTATAGTAAAACCATAGTAACTGCAAATGAACCATAGTTTTTCTAGTAGAAACCATATAACTATAAAACAAACCATGCTTTTGTAGTAAACCATAGTGACTACAAAAGGAACCATGATTACTGTAGTAGCCATGATCTACAGTTTTTGTACAAAACTTTAGTAACTACTAAATGTATCATGCTTTTACTACAAAACCCATTCTTATTGAATTAAAACCATGGTTATTTTGTAGTTTGTATGGTTTTACTACGAAAACACTGAACCATATTTAGTAGATACTATGATTTCTTAATGTAAATCAATGACACCTCATTGAAACGATAAACACCGGACACCTACTCCAAACTCAGGAATGCCAGTCAGTCCACCATCTTCAACAGTTTAGTTCCAACTTGCCTCAAGAACAACAATCCAGTCAACAATTTAAAACATTAACTACTGCAACAAATTATATAAATGCTATAGATAAAATAAAAAAAACAAAACAAAAAAAACACCCCCTTCGTAATAGTACTATGAAAACACCCACAGTCAAACATTTAAAGAAACTTTTACTGAAACAATTAAAATGTTACAAAATTAAGTAGGATTAAAAATGGCAATGCTCAGTTTATTAAAAGAAAACTGTAAAATAATCAAAATAATAAATCATTAAACACTGTATTGGCTTTTAAAATGTTACACCTTGAAAACTTTAACTGCCAAATCACTAATGGCATACAAACAAATGGTGTCTTTCTACAGTTCTTTTCAAAATAAATCTAAACACAAATTATAAATGTTAAATACAAATATTTTTGCTGAATACTGATATTTGAAATAATAAAAAAATGAAGATAATTTAAATGTGAAATTAAAACCGCCAGTAGGTGGCAGCAAGTCACTGTTAATAAGTGAGTCATTGCGACTGAACCGAATCATTTAAACAGTTGATTCAATCAGGAACGAAACACCGTCATGTTGCTCAGAGACGCACAACAGCACTCACTGTGGCTTTATTTGGAATTATTTTTGTTGGCGAAATAGTGCAAAAACAGCCAATATGGTGTCTAAAACGTAAGTCTCTTAATAAAACTTCTAGTTTATTGAACTGTTGTAAAAAATCAATATCACATTTGAATATGGTAATTTTGGGAGAAAAAAAGGCACTCTTCCGTGTGAACTTGATTAACTATATGAATAATGTGGTATAAATATACACATTTTCTGCCCCCATGTCTTGAATTTGTGAATGTCATTCTGAATGTATTTTAATAGACTGAATCATGCAGTGATCTGGCAGAGCGCACTGCAAATGCGCACGCGCACTAGACTTCACGTAATGCGTGCACTCTGTAGGTGTTTTGAATGTTTGTTTTTTTGCGTCGTGAGAATACTGAGTAAAATAGCTCACTTGTCATGGTGTTATTTAACTATATCATGTTATGAATAAACTAAACATTGTGAATTTTTACCTCAGTGTGTTTCTTCTGAGTTTATGTGCGGTCACGCTCATTTGTTCTGAAGTCTCGAGACAAACAGAGTGAGCCTCAGCGCGAGCTTGTATTCTGTGTTCTGATAACTTACTGCAATTCTCTCTGATGACGCAGTAACTTACCGCGGGAACAAAAAAATCTTCGGTCTGTCCAATGATTGTAAACAGTCATTAGGTCCGTCAGACTTAATTATTTTTGGTCTCATAACCGCTAAAATATCTTAAGACCCATCAAATCCGAATTTAAGACATTTTAAGACTTTTTAAGGCCTTATATTAGGAAAACGTTATTTAAGACATTTTAAGACTTTTTAAGGACCCGCGGACACCCTGAAAACATTCAACAAATCTAGAAACAAGACCTCTCAAATTGAGTTCAGATGTCATAAAAAGATAAAGACGTTCAGGGGATTTGTAAGTTTCAGGGATATTACTTTTAACATAATTCCGTACCTGTAGATATCTGAAGAAATGAGAAGTGGGTAATCCAAGAAATCACTCCTTTTTCTAAACCTCTAGTCACTCTGAGGAAAACAGCTATTTTTTCCTAGAATGAGTTTGCAAATGATGTTTCAGGACATTTTGATGTGAGAAACTCTTCTCACACTGAAGACACTTGTAAGGTCTCTCTCCAGTGTGAACTCTCATGTGAATCTTTAGGTTTCCTTTAACCGTGAAACTCTTTCCACACTGAGGGCAGGTGAAAGGTTTCTCTCCAGTGTGAACTCTCAAGTGATTCTCAAGGTTTGCATTGTGTTTTAAACTCCTTCCACAGTGATGGCACATGAAAGGTTTTTCTCCGATATGAATTTTAACATGATTCTTAAGGTGATTTGCGTCTGAGAAACTCCTTTTGCACTGATGACATTTAAAACTCTTTTCTCTTGAATGAATCCTCATGTGATTATTAATGC
>NW_015508258.1:24819-25645 GCF_001515645.1 Sinocyclocheilus grahami | reverse complement strand
CGGGAGGACACGGGCTCTACATGGAGATTATAGAATCTCACAAATATGTTAGGTGTCGCCCAGCCCGCAGCTCTACAGGTGTCTGTTAGCGAGGCCCCATGTGCCAGCGCCCAAGAGGAAGCCACACTCCTAGTTGAGTGAGCTCTCACCCCTAGGGGGCATGGCAGGTCTTGAGCCTGATAAGCCAAGGCAATAGCATCCACTATCCAGTGGGATCACCTCTGCTTGGAGACAGCCTTTCCCTTCTGCTGGCCTCAGTAACAGACAAAGAGCTGGTCTGAGGTTCTGAAGCACTGAGTTCTGTTCTATGTAAGTGCGGAGAGCACATACTGGACAAAGCAGCGCCAGGGCTGGGTCTGCCTCCTCCGGGGGCAGCGTTTGCAAGTTCACCACCTGATCTCTAAAAGGAGTGGTGGAAACTTTGGGCACGTATCCAGGCCGGGGTCTCAAGATAACGTGAGAGTTGGCCGGCCCGAATTCCAGGCACGCTTCGTCAACTGAAAATGCCTGCAAGTCCCTGACCCTCTTAACCGAAGCCAAAGCTGTTAGGAGCGCAGTTTTCAATGATAAGGATTTTAGCTTTACTGAAAGCAAGGGTTCGAGAGGGGCTCTCTGCAGTGCTGATAAAACAACTGCGAGATCCCAAGAGGGAACTTGTTGAGGGCGAGGCAGATTGAGCCTCATGGCCCCTCTCAGGAACCTTATGATCAGATCATGTTTTCCGAGTGACTTACCATCAACAGGAACATGGTGAACCGCAACGGCAGCCACATAGACCATAAGGGTGGAAGGAGACAGCCTTCGTTCCAAACCTTGCTGAAGAAAG
>NW_015508258.1:22507-23055 GCF_001515645.1 Sinocyclocheilus grahami | reverse complement strand
GACCACCAAAGTGGACATCACCTGACCCAAGGAGCGCGAAGTGACCTTCGTCACCCGGAGGGCGAGATCGGCAGCAGTGCGCGCCTCCTGCAAGACTTCCGGGTCAGCACTGCCCTCGTGCAGCTGTTTGAGCACCTTGGCCTGATAGACCTGGAGGGTGGCCATGGCGTGCAGGGCAGAAGTGGCCTGACCCGCAGCTCTGTAAGCCTTAGCCACAAGCGTGGATGAGAACTTACAGGCTTTGGACGGGAGCTTGGGACCACCACGCCAGGTGGAGGCGCTCTGAGGACACAATTGCCTCACAACCGAGCGCTCCACTGGGGGCATCCCCGCATACCCTTTGGCCGCCCCACCATCGAGGGCAGTGAAGGCGGAGGTAGCACCAGAACGGTTTCGGGCAGTTAAAGGTGCCTTCCACGAACTGGTAACTTCCTAATGCACCTCCGGGAAGAAAGGAACCGGAGGGGGGCGCTGGTGACCAGTGCGTCCAGCCTCAAGCGTTTGGGACAGGGTGGAGGATTCCACTCGAGCCCGATGCTCTCAGCTGC
>NW_015508258.1:21929-22497 GCF_001515645.1 Sinocyclocheilus grahami | reverse complement strand
GGCTGGAGGGACCGGCTCTATCGCGCACTTTGCCAGCAGAGTCGCAACCTCCGTGCGCATGATAGGAGCATCCCTGCCCACTATAGTAGCGCGAATACCTCGAAACCTGGGGGGGGCGGACGCCTGGCGAATTGAATCACGTAGCCGAGCCTGATCATTCGGATGAGCCAGCGGGACGGACTGGAGAGCTGTAGCCAGGCTCCCAGAAACCGAACCAGCGGGGTCAAAAGAACTACAGGCGTACCCACAGTGGGGCAGCGAGGGGGAACAGACGGCCCCGACATGGGAGGCGTAGCGTCCCTTAGTGAAGGTGGAGTGCGTGCACCCGTCTGATTTCGAGACATGGCAAAAGGGGCGTGAGAAGGCAATGCGTTCTTGAGCCGGCTCTGCCTGGAAACTGGCAAAGGAAGAGGGGGACGAGAGCGGCGAGGAATCACGTCGCCTACTGTCATCCGCAGCCTCTTGGGACCCAGTGGTAGAGGAAACAGCTCTTTTAATGAAGGTTTAAGTACCATTGGCCATAGGGCCAGTGGCGGAACAAAAAGAGAACGAAAACAAAGGATTCTCC
>NW_015508258.1:18687-20961 GCF_001515645.1 Sinocyclocheilus grahami | reverse complement strand
GAGGATTCCACTCGAGCCCGATGCTCTCAGCTACCCGGGAAAGCAAGGCCGTCAGCTCGAGATCAGACTCGGGCAACGCAGCCGAATCCTCATCTCCCGAGGACTCAAGAATGCCTTGTGATGCAGCGATCGACATTTGGTCATCCGAATGAGCCCCGAATGAGATGCTGGGATCCCGGTGAGAGGGCCCAGCAAGCTCAACCAGAAGCTCCACGGGCTGCGGTGTTTGTGAGGGGGGTGCGGCCCGAGGAGGCTGTCTCGTCGGGGAAGTCCACACCGTCACCCTCAGATCACCCTGCCCACCAGCCAAAGTAGCCCTCTCATGGGAAGACGAACTAGATTGGGTTGTGGCAGAGGGGACTCTATACCGTTTAAGGTAATCGAATCTCGATCTTAACGCAGAGATGGTCATGTCCCCACAGTGAGAAAATGAACCATCCACGAAAGCAGCCTCAGCGTGCTGAAAGCCCAGACATGTGACACAGCGATCGTGGCCGTCAAGAGGAGCCATATATCGACCGCACCCAGAAACGCACGGGCGGTATGACATATATTTATTCACAACCTGACAAGACTGCACATCTCTCCAAGTTTTCTTAAAAGAAAAATAGTTTCTTAAAAATATCAAATATGTACAAGTTTGTTCTTGTATTAAATTGACAAGCCAGAAGAACAACAGCCAAAAACCTCTGAGGTGCTGCACATTTTAATAAGGATCAAATGAGTTTAGCTTTAAGAATGAAAACTAACCTGTTTGTGTCTCAGTATCTTCATGTTTCACTCTGAATGTTTCTTCAATCTTCATGTCTTCATTCTCCTCTTTAATAAACACCATCTTTATAATAGTGTGTCACGTGTGTCTCAGTTGAGTTTATCTGTGTGTTGAAGATGAGAATAATAAACAAAGAAAAATAAACCCAAACTAAATCTCTGTGCGTGTCTCAATCAGATCTCTAGTTCAGTAGTCAATCACCTTAAATGGCCTGATGACAAAACAAAAAAAAACTAACATTGGAGGCTTGGTCAGGATGCTGCAGGGACTCCCACAGACTTCTGATCTGATTGCGTTGAAATTTGACGTGTTAGGAAGCATACCGCAACGATTACAAGAAATAGTAATAAAAAAGAATAGGCTACAATAAATTATTTATGGAAGGGCGAGTGGCGCCCCCCAGGTCATATTTACCGAGCTCTCCAACTGATATTTTATTGTAAAAATCCCTGGCTGTCTGATATCAAAGTGCCGTCTGTGAAACAGCGTTCAGCGGTGACTTTAACAACGCTCCATGAGTAGTATGCACTTTTTACTGTTTCCTGGGTAATGCTGGGATTTTTGTCGGAGGCTTGTTGATGTTGATAAACATATTTAATGTGCTGTGATTAATGTGTTAAACAATGATTAATCAGCGCAAACCTATTAATCAATAATTAAAACGCAAACCTATTATCTATTTATTTATTGATTGATTAAATGATTGATTGATGTTTTTATTTTTATTTATTTATTAATAAATCAATGAATCAGTGGCGCTGACGTCATTGTAAGACGCGATCCCAAGGTCCACTTGGTCAGTAGAACAGTTAATTAATACAGATGGGAACAATCCTTAAATTTAGGAATCAGGTCCAGAAGTTGTGTTTAGACCCTCTAGAAGTGCAGGTAGTTTGGTGATGCAGTAAATGACAGCAGCCAGACATTATACAAATATAACTTGCTGCACCAAATGTGTAGTAGGCTAGCTAAGTTAGCGAATTAAATTCACGTTAGTTAGTTTTTTTCACATATAATCATGCAAGGTAATATCATAGGAGATTGTATGATTTTTAGTTATGATGTGTTTTCAGTTACCCATATTACAGTAGCTCACAACACTAGCCATTTATACATGTTCAGATGAAGAACAGTGTTGTTCAAAATCCACACAAAATTATATAGTCAACACACAAATCTTACCAATTATAAACCATACAAATTCATTCATAGCGACAACAATATTGTGGCTCATCACAATTTTTCAATATGTCATAATAAAGCTAATTAAGTGTTCTTCTCTAAAGAAGGCTACGTTCTAAACTATATCTCATGTCTGTCATTTGCCTTAAAGAAATAAAAGGGTACAACAGAAATATCAAATTCCAGCTGTCCAAGGCCATTTGATCCCACGTAGTGCAACTCCAAACCAATCAAAAACTGCCCAATCTGCCAATCTGCCAAAAGAATTACTGGTGAACATGTAAGGAGTTCAATTCTGAATATTTGTTTTTTCTCTCATC
>NW_015508258.1:16032-18385 GCF_001515645.1 Sinocyclocheilus grahami | reverse complement strand
TATATATATATATATATATATATATATATATATATAAAAGAGATACTGATATAGCGATAAATGTCTAAATGCACCTCAGACGTGAACACGTTTGCTTTGCTTAATATTTACATGTACAAATTACTTCTAAAAAGAAATATATATTTCCATTCAGAAATAATTTGTGTGTGTGTGTACCCAAAGAAATTAATTCTAAAAGGACATATATATTTTTTTAGAATTAATTTGTATATGAAAAGACTAAGCAAATATGTTCACATCTGAGATTCATTTTAGCATTTATATAGAATAACTAAACTATAGCTAAATTTTAGTGAGGGGACATTTGTAGCAACTCAGAGTCATTTATGCCAGCGGAAAACAGGTGCAATTCCATCGATGATGTCTGGCTTCCAAAAAGGCTGTTACCACTGTTATGTTTCTGTGATGTACATTTTTTTTTCCCTGAAGAAACTTATCAGTAGTGTAACTACATGCAACTCCAACGATTATGTCTGGCTTCCAAAACGTCAGTCGCAACAGAAAAATGTGTCTGTGAACAGCCATTTTGGAAGTCAGACATCATTGGAATTGCGACTAGTTACTGCAGGCAATGAGTTTCTTCAGGAAAAAAGTGTACATCACAGAAACATAACAGTGGGAACAGCCTTTTTGGAAGCCAGACATCATCGATGGAATTGCACCTGGGTACTGCTGGCAATGAGTTTCCTCAGGAAAAAGTGTACATTACCGAAATATAACGGTCCCATTGTTATGTTTATTTGATGAACAATTTTTTTCCTGAAGGAACTCATTGCCAGCAGAAACCATGTGCTATTCCAATGATGATGTCTGACTTCCAAAATGGCTGTTCACAGACACATTTTAACTTTTGCGATTGACATTTTGGAAGCCAGACATAATAGTTGGAATTGCATGTAGTTACACTGCTGATAATAAGGTTCTTCGGGGAAAAATGTACATCACATAAACAACAGTGGTAACAGCCTAATTGGAAGACAGACATCAATGATGGAATTGCACCTGTTATTGCTGGCGATGAGCTTCTTCAGGAAAAAAGTGTACATCACTGTAGCAACTCAGTGATGTACACTTTGTTGAACCGTAGTTACACGGGATTCGAACCAGAGCTCCTCACCTGTCAAGCACGTCTCCGTACTCCGTGAGCTACCGAACGAACCTACCGACTATGAAAACCCTTAGATATGAAGCTGGCTAACGTCCAAAAGCATCGGTTTTTAAATCTCCCAGCATATTAAAATTGTTTTGAAGTCATAACATAATATTCTTCAAGTAATTGTGCAAAAATTACGCTTTATTAATCAAAACTCTGTAAATTTGTGTGAAAAGGAATAAAAGGTGTCGGAGTTTTACTGCCTCTAGTGTTAATTTCTCTTTGAAACTGTGGTGAAACATGCAGTAAGGTGCGTAAAAACGGTGCAGCAGAAATGTAACCAGCGCTACGTATTTTTATGAGACAGGGTTGATATTTACATGTACAAATTACTTTTAAAAAGAAATAGGTCCATTTAGAAATAATTTGTGTGTGTGTGTGTGTGTGTGTATAATATATATATGAGATACAGATATAGAGATAAATGTCAAAATGCATCTCAGACGTGAACACGTTTGCTTTGCTTAATATTTACATGTACAAATTACTTCTAAAAAGACATATATATTTCCATTTAGAAATAATTTGTGTGTGTGTTTGTACCCAAACAAATTAATTCTAAAAAGACAGTCTTTTCACATACAAATTAATTCTAAAAAGAAATATATAGCAAATATGTTCACGTCTGAGATTCATTTTAGCATTTATATAGAATAACTAAACTATAGCTAAACTTTAGTGAGGGGACGTCAGTCGCAACAGATAAATGTGTCTGTGAACAGCCATTTTGGAAGTCAGACATCATCATTGGAATTGCAACTAGTTACTGCAGGCAATGAGTTTCTTCAGGAAAAAAAGTGTACATTACCGAAACATAACAGTGGGAACAGCCTTTTTGAAAGTCACACATCATCATTGGAATTGAAGCTGGTTACTGCTGGCAATGAGTTTCCTCAGGAAAAAGTGTACATTACCGAAATATAACGGTCCCATTGTTATGTTTATTTGATGAACAATTTTTTTCCTGAAGGAACTCATTGCCAGCATAAACCATGTGCTATACCAATGATGATGTCTGACTTCCAAAATGGCTGTTCAGAGACACATTTTAACTTTTGCGATTGATGTTTTCGAAGCCAGACATAACAGTTGGAATTGCCTGTGGTTACACTGCTGGCAATGAGCTTCTTCAGGGAAAAAAAGTGTACATCACTGTAGCAACTCATAATTTAAAAACTG
>NW_015508258.1:13426-16022 GCF_001515645.1 Sinocyclocheilus grahami | reverse complement strand
AAAAAGCTCACAAAATCGTCTGAATTAATTCCTCATATTTTCCTCGCATGCTTGCTGCTGCACTAAAATCTCTTACCTCAGTGCATGATGATGTAATGGTTCTGCAGAAAGAAAACGAAATGCTAACAAATTGCGAATGCTCTCCTGGAAAAAAAGGTCAAGGAAATGAACACGAAAATTCATGACCAGGAACGTTACAGCCGCAGATGCTGCCTGCGTTTGTATGGGTTGTCCGAACAAATTAATGAAAATGTGAAAATGAGAGTTATGGAAGTATCCAAAGCGGTAGTTTCGGACGTGGACAAATGGGTGGTAGCAGACGGTCTGGATGTGGCACACCATCTGGGCAGGCTTAAAACTTCGGATGATGGCAGAAGAGTGAAACCAAGACCGGTGATGATGAGATTCGTTTCCCGTACAGCCAGAGATTTAATCTGGAAAAACTCAAAAAATAACGAGTATCTGTCTATCAAGGGGCTGCGGTTTAAGGAGGACTTGACTGCTTTCGACCAGGGGCGGATTTAGTGAATTGGGGGCCCCAGGCAAAATATAGGAATAGGGCCCTATACATTTGCACACATTTTCCTAGATCAACCTTGAGGTTCCATTTTGTTGTTTTCAGCGTAAGCCTGTGTGCAAAGGCTGCACAGTAAATTTGAAATCCGGAAAACAACACCATGAGAGTTAATTCCAACACTTTGAAAGTGTATATATGAGAACCACCCACAAAGTGTTAAAATATGAACACTAAGAGAGTGAAATATTAACACAGATGCAGATAAAACACAACACTGTTACAGAGCTGGGTGCAGCTTTCTAGGAAACACTGGCAGAATTAAAATTCTACACTATTCCGGTGTTGACTTGACACTTTGGAAAAATGGAAATCACTATATACTCAACTTTATAAAAGAGTCAAAAGTTACACCATCCTGGTGTTGATAGAACACTTTTTGGGAGTTACTTTCTTATTATGGTTCTGCATTACCTACTAAAAAACAAACAAACTGTAAAATAAACTAGAAATTCACTATGAAGAAAACGTCACTCTGTTACGGTTTCAAAACTTTATTTCAGCACAGAGCAAGCAACCATAATGCCATGACATTATTACAGATAACAGTCCACAACAATGTAAAAAAGACTGTCATTGCCATAGGACATTTGTAAATCAAATGGCTTGTAGTACATCAATTCCTCAGTTTTTTTTAGTACAAGACTATGCTCTTGTTCAACTACACTGAAAGCATGAAGGTGTTCAACAAACTCTGATTCCATACACAATGCCAAAAAATAAATTCCATCCTTAATAAAAATTCTAACAATCTTTCCAAAAACAGGTGCATCATCAACAAAATCTAAGCAAACAACAAGACCACTGCGATACTCAGTACCATGACACTTTACCCACGGTGTGACCATTATCTCGCTAGAAATATCAATCTGGAGCTGCTCTGAAATAAAATCAGTTTACAAGGTCAGACAACAGTTCATCTGAAACGGGGCCAGACTCAATACCCTTGATAGTACAGGACTCCCAGTGATAGGCAATGGCTAGCTGGTGTTTTTTTGCAAGTGATTTGGTCAGGTTTTTGAAATTTTTTAGATTTCTCTTAAAAAACCTGTGTTTTGCCTCATACCTCATTGTCCACACATGAATCAATGAGCCAATTTGTCTGATGCATTCAGGGTAGTGAATCATAAGGTGGTGTTTTGGAATTAGATTCCTAGGATACAAATCCTTGAACAACTGATGATGCTCTTTTATCAGATGCTTCAAAAATATTATCATTCCTTCAGAGATGCAAGGAGAAAAGATAATATTAACAATATGTAAGAGCAGCAACATCAAATGCCAGTGTTTATCTCCCTCTGGGACTACATCTCAAAATATGAGAGGGATGTTCTTAATGAGACACAATGTCTGACTTGCATTGAGACCAATGTTGTTTGTTGAAGGTTGACCTTGGTTGGGCGTTTATTTCTTTCCAAAAAGCCATAGTTGAAGGCATACAATCTTTGAGGAATGGAATCGCCAGAAATTAGATTGCAACTCATATATTCAAAAAGCAGTTTCACTTCATACTGCGCAACTCCCTCCAGGATATCATGCATAATATCCAGCACAAAGTTCTCAGATACATTAAAGTAAATCAAGGTATTGAGTATAGAATTTCTTTTAACACCATAACAGGAGTTTTCATTGGGGTTGTCAGCAAGATACTTGTAATGCTCCTCATTTAGATTTCTATTACGCAATATCACCCATGGATCATCCTCACTAAATACTTCCTGTGCTAACACCTTGTTAGTGAGACAGAGTCTGCAGTAATGTTTTGCAGAAAAATATTCAACATAACCAAGAATACTATTTAGACCTAGGTTATCACCCGTAATGTGCGCAATAGTACCAAAGTCCCTTCTGCTCAAGTACTTTCACATAATCAACCAATGGGGCAAGTACTTTGTCGATGCCATACTTTTTTCCATCTTCAGAATGGAACAAAGAAATTAGATGTATGTTCATTAAGGAAGAGTTAATGTGTGCTGGCAGGTTACGAAGTACAAAATATAAACAGCCAAGTTTATGAATCCC
>NW_015508258.1:13036-13410 GCF_001515645.1 Sinocyclocheilus grahami | reverse complement strand
TTTTTGTAATACTGTCCATCACAAAAATCTCGATACATGTCACTTTGCCGTTTCTCTTGGATAAGATTACACACATTATCATTCCTAAAAATGAACTCAAGAGTCTTCAGAAGAGGGATATATATGAAAGTGTCATTAACTGTTGTCTGTTCATACATTCCAGAGATTTTATTTCTTCTTGAATCGTATCTGACACCTAAGTGCATTTCAATAGGTTCAACAACCCCCATTTCTCACTGAAATATTTTCTCCATTTTGTATCGGCATTAAAATCAGAGAATGGATTATTAAAACTATTAAAAACTTCTTCAACTGAACTTCTACTTGTACTGTCAACAGGCACAACATTTAAAGTGTTTTCCCTTAAACTTGTA
>NW_015508258.1:0-562 GCF_001515645.1 Sinocyclocheilus grahami | reverse complement strand
CGAATCCTCATCTCCCGAGGACTCAAGAATGCCTTGTGATGCGGCAATCAACATTTGGTCATCCTAATGAGCCCCGAATGAGATGCTGGGATCCCGGTGAGAGGGCCCAGCAAGCTCAACCAGAAGCTCCACGGGCTGCGGTGTTTGTGAGGGGGGTGCGGCCCGAGGAGGCTGTCTCGTCGGGGAAGTCCACACCGTAACCCTCAGATCACCCTGCCCACCAGCCAAAGTAGCCCTCTCATGGGAAGAGGAACTAGATTGGGTTGTGGCAGAGGGGACTCTATACCGTTTAAGGTAATCGAATCTCGATCTTAACGCAGAGATGGTCATGTCCCCACAATGAGAATATGAACCATCCCCACCCACGAAAGCAGCCTCAGCGTGCTGAAAGCCCAGACACGTGACCCAGTGATCGTGGCCGTCAAGAGGAGCCATATATCGACCGCACCCAGAAACGCACGGGCGGTATGACATATATTTATTCACAACCTGACAAGACTTCACATCTCTCCAAGTGTTCTTAAAAGAAAAATAGTTTCTTAAAAATATCAAATATGTACAA
>NW_015508257.1:3552-25934 GCF_001515645.1 Sinocyclocheilus grahami | reverse complement strand
ACTGTGAACTTCATTAAGGCCAGACCGATGAATGCTTGCTGATTTTGTGAGCTCCGTGAGGAGAAGGACAGTGAGCATGTCCAGATGTTCTTACAGGACACACATTTCCCCTTGTCAGACATTTGAGGATACTGTGTGGCTCAGTCAGCTGGCATGCTTATCTGACATTTTTTCACGTTTAAACAAACTGAATTTGGGACCACAGGGACTCTCCATCAATGTCTTAGCAGTGCACTGATTTTGTCCTGCACGTCAGAGAAAGTTGGAGTTATTTGAAATCAAAGTCAAGATGATGAGGGAGAACATGGCTGCACACCTCGTGTCGTTTAGACAACAGTTCCGTGATTATTTCCCAGTGATGCATGAAGCTAGCAGCTGGATGAGAAACCCTTTCAGCATCGACACCTCTCAAAAGGCTTCAGAGGACTTAACTGTTGGTGAGCAGGAGAGTTTAATAGAGTTGTCTTGTGACGAAACACTGAAAGCAGCTTTCAGAAAGCAGACATCGTTGGACTTTTGGATAAAGCAGCACAGTGAATACCCTGTGCTTTCTGAAAAGGCCGTGTACTTTCTCCTTCCTTCTTTTGTGACCACGTATCTGTGCGAGAAAGGCTTCTCTTCACTTGTTGTCATAAAAACAAAGTACAGAAGCAGGGTGGATGCTGAGCCAAACCTGAGACTGACCTCCATTGACCCAGACATGGCAGTACTGTTCACAGAGGCATGCGCACCCATCACATTAAGCTCAGGTAAGTTGTCACCAACATGAAGTGTGTGTGTTTTAATTAAGTAAGCTACAGTTGTTATTCTTAATGCTCTTCCTCACTTTTGTTTTATTATTGTTTCTCTCTCTGTCTGTGTGTGTGTGTGTGTGTGTTTCAGAAAGCAGTCATTGTACAAGTTTTGGACTCAGCAAGAAAGGCTTCGGTTGACATTAGTACAATTGTTATGTTGCAGCTGTTACTCGTAGCTAACATGTACAGTAAGTACAGAACAGTTTTTTTTTTACTTTTTAAGTACAGAGCAGTTTGTATTTAACTTTTAGGTACAGCACATTTTAATTTAATCATTTACGGTTTTTATTTACCTGTATGTAAGCACAGTGTTAATCGAGGGGTGAGAACCAGAAGGGCGTAAGTGACATTTCACCAACTTTACAGGAGGGCCAAAACACAAATTGACCACAGCTTGATCTGATTTTGTGTACTAATTTAAATCTTTTATAATAAAAAATGTGTACACGCATGGATAACAGTATACTTATTGAACACTATTTTAACATTTATTCCGGGAAAAAAAAATTCCAAGTTTAAAAAAAAAAAATTTTTATTTCACTTGCGCCTTTTTGGCACCAATGTTTTATTAAATTTTGCGTATAAAAACATGGGTGCATCTGCTGACAATATGAACAAAACATTACATTAATGAGTTTAAAAGAAATAACAGACAGTGAGCATGTCCAACTCTTGCTTCATACTGAAGTAAGGTGGCTTTCAAGAGGAACGGTGCTTTCGAGGCTTTTCGAATTGCACACAGCATTCCAGATGTTCTTACAGGACACACATTTCCCCTCGTCAGACATTTGAGGATACTGTGTGGCTCAGTCAGCTGGCATGCTTGTCTGACATTTTTTCACGTTTAAACAAACTGAATTTGGGACCACAGGGACTCTCCATCAATGTCTTAGCAGTGCATTGATTTTGTCCTGCACGTCAGAGAAAGTTGGAGTTATTTGAAATCAAAGTCAAGATGATGAGGGAGAACATGGCTGCACACCTCGTGTCGTTTAGACAACAGTTCCGTGATCCGATGATTCAGTGATGCATGAAGCTAGCAGCTGGATGTGAAACCCTTTCAGCATCGACACCTCTCAAAAGGCTTCAGAGGACTTAACTGTTGGTGAGCAGGAGAGTTTAATAGAGTTGTCTTGTGACGAAACACTGAAAGCAGCTTTCAGAAAGCAGACATCGTTGGACTTTTGGATAAAGCAGCACAGTGAATACCCTGTGCTTTCTGAAAAGGCCGTGTACTTTCTCCTTCCTTCTTTTGTGACCACGTATCTGTGCGAGAAAGGCTTCTCTTCACTTGTTGTCATAAAAACAAAGTACAGAAGCAGGGTGGATGCTGAGCCAAACCTGAGACTGACCTCCATTGACCCAGACATGGCAGTAGTTCACAGAGGCATGCGCACCCATCACATTAAGCTCAGGTAAGTTGTCACCAAAATGAAGTGTGTGTGTTTTAATTAAGTAAGCTACAGTTGTTATTCTTAATGCTCTTCCTCACTTTTGTTTTATTATTGTTTCTCTCTCTGTCTGTGTGTGTGTGTGTGTGTGTGTTTCAGAAAGCAGTCATTGTACAAGTTTTGGACGCAGCAAGAAAGGCTTCGGTTGACATTAGTACAATTGTTATGTTGCAGCTGTTATTGTTACTCATAGCTAACATGTACAGTAAGTACAGAACAGTTTTTTTTTTACTTTTTAAGTACAGTGCCGTTTGTATTTAACTTTTAGGTACAGTACATTTTAATTTAATCATTTATGTTTTTTATTTACCTGTATGTAAGCACAGTGTTAATCGAGGGGTGAGAACCAGAAGAGCGTAAGTGACATTTCACCAACTTTACAGGAGGGCCAAGACACAAATTGACCATAGTTTGATCTGATTTTGTGTACTGATTTCAATCTTTTATAATAAAAAATGTGTACACGCATGGATAACAGTATACTTATTGAACACTATTTTAACATTTATTCCGAAATTTTTTTTTTCCAAGTTTAAAATTATTTTTTTTTTATTTCACTTGCGCCTTTTTGGCACCAATGTTTTATTAAATTTTGCGTATAAAAACATGGGCACATCTGCTGACAATATGAACAAAACATTACATTAATGAGTTTAAAAGAAATAACAATCTATCGTGATAAAATAAAAAAATGGGGCTTTTTTATGTGATAAGTCACTTACGCCTTTTTGGCACCAAAGTTTTATTCAATTTTGTGTATAAAAAACATGGGCGCATCTGCTGACAATATGAACAAAACATTATATTAATGAGTTTAAAAGAAATAACAATCCATCGTGATAAAATAAAATTAAAAAAGAAAAAATTGGGCTTTTTTTTATGTGACAAGTCACTTACGCCTTTTTGGCACCAAAATTTTATTCAATTTTGTATATAAAAACATGGGTGCATCTGCTAAAAATATGAACAAAACATTACATTAATGAGTAAAAAACAAAAAAACAATCCATTGTGATAAAATAAAATATCGCATAAAAAAGCCCTTACATCAAATTAGTTAATTGAATGTGATTAATTTGACTGAAATAGTAATCTCAGGCACTTAACAATTTGGTCAAATGGTCGATTGAAAAGCCTTTACAGATGCCTTCCCTAGTGAAAAATATATTTGAAATATTTATTTCATGCTATACTACAAATACATTTACATATCACTAAACTGGTATACTTAAAGTTTGCTAAATTGAAACAACTAATTTTGTACTTAATGCACTTTAATTGTAAGAAAGTAGTGCTGAAGTATATTTTATTGTGCTAAAGTGGAACTTTTGCAAGTATGCTTCAGGTACACTTTAAATATCAGGCATTTAAAGACTGATATTATTCAAAGATCATACAATCCTCATCAATAGTGACATTAAAGCACATTTTAGGCTTAATATTGAGAAATGTGCATTGTGCACAAGTAGTACTCCAAATAAAGTTTCATTATAACGTTCATATCAGTAACTATCGAGTGATATGTCAGTAAATAGACAATAAATAAAGTAAATAAAATGTTAATAGATTTGTTTGAATGTGTGTCAAAGAAAGTTTCGGATGGAATTGTGAATTGTACATGAAATAGTAGCCTACTCCGACTAAGCTTTACAAGTCAGCCAGCCAGTCAAAGTCCACATAAGACTGTGGGATACTGCCATTTGTGCAGAGTTTAAATATCAGGCATTTAAAGACTGATATTATTCAAAGATCATACAATCCTCATCAATAGTGACATTAAAGCACATTTTAGGCTTAATATTGAGAAATGTGCATTGTGCACAAGTAGTACTCCAAATAAAGTTTCATTATAACGTTCATATCAGTAACTATCGAGTGATATGTCAGTAAATAGACAATAAATAAAGTAAATAAAATGTTAATAGATTTGTTTGAATGTGTGTCATAAAGAAAGTTTCGGATGGAATTGTGAATTGTACATGAAATGGTAGCCTACTCTGACTGGCTGGCTGACTTGTAAAGCTTAGTCGAAGTCCACATAAGACTGTGGGATACTGCCATTTGTGCAGAGTGAGTAAGTCTTTCTTTTTCACAGCAGTGATCCCAGGTATACATCTGTGTAACGTTTTACTCACTGCATTTCTTGTATCCGTTCCCCAGTCATCTCCTTTGTCTATGTCTGTCTGTCCCTTCTCTGCATTCTCTCTTACATCTATAGTAAAATAAAAGTAATATATTTAAAATACCTTTATTTCATACTAAGTATAGTTCAACTCTAATATATTTACTGGCATATTGCTCAAGACTTACTGATATAAAAATTATAATTAAACTTTATTTGGAGTACTACTTGTGCACTATGCATATCTCTCAATATTAAGCCTAAAATGTTTTAATTTCACTATTTATGATGGTCTTTAAATGCAAGATATTTAAAGTGTACCTGAAGTATACTTGCAATAATTCCACTTATCCGTCAGCATATTTTTATTCGGACTTAAGCACTACTTCAGCACAAGTGCATTAAGCGCAAAATTTAAAATTGTTCCAATTTAGCAGACTTTAAGTATACCAGATTAGTATACTAAAAGTACAATTGCAGGGTATTTTTATTAAGTACATAAATATGTAAATGGGTTTGTAGTATACTTAGCATGAAATAAATGTATTTCAAATACATTTTAGTATATTTATTTTTCACTAGGGACATACCCTCAGAATGCAAGTTGTTGGTTACTACCCGCTAACTAGCTACACCTCACTGACAATGAATTCTGGATATTTAATTTTCTCCCTCATCATCCAGCTCTGTCACAAAACAAGATAAATAATACATCTTCAGCAGTAAAAACAACTGGTTTCTTCTCATGGTTGACCTACCTGGCTCACATGTGGTGTCAGCCATTTTGACTCAAGTGCTATCCACAAGCTTTACCCACAGTACATTTCTCAGTGCCAAAGGGGCGCAAGTGCAGTTACGCCCTTTTGGCACCAACTGGTTTAGTATGTTCAGTTTTAAGTCTTTTGGTTTCTAATGAATAACTCTGAAATTAATTAGAAAGAGCTCGCCAAGAGTTTTCATTTGATATATATATATATATACAGTGGGTACGGAAAGTATTCAGACCCCCTTAAATTTTTCACTCTTTGTTATATTGCAGCCATTTGCTAAAATCATTTAAGTTAATTTTTTTTCCTCATTAATGTACACACAGCACCCCATATTGACAGAAAAACACAGAATTGTTGACATTTATGCAGATTTATTAAAAAAGAAAAACTGAAATATCACATGGTCCTAAGTATTCAGACCCTTTGCTCAGTATTTAGTAGAAGCACCCTTTTGATCGAATACAGCCATGAGTCTTTTTGGGAAAGAGGCAACAAGTTTTTCACACCTGGATTTAGGGATCCTCTGCCATTCCTCCTTGCAGAGCCTCTCCAGTTCTGTCAGGTTGGATAGTAAACGTTGGTGGACAGCCATTTTTAGGTCTCTCCAGAGATGCTCAATTGGGTTTAAGTCAGGGCTCTGGCTGGGCCATTCAAGAACAGTCACAGAGTTGTTGTGAAGCCACTCCTTCATTATTTTAGCTGTGTGCTTAGGGTCATTGTCTTGTTGGAAGATAAACCTTCGGCCCAGTCTGAGGTCCTGAGCACTCGAGAAGGTTTTCGTCCAGGATATCCCTGTACTTGGCCACATTCATCTTTCCCTCGATTGCAACCAGTCGTCCTGTCCCTGCAGCTGAAAAACACCCCCACAGCATGATGCCGCCACCACCATGCTTCACTGTTGGGACTGTATTGGACAGGTGATGAGCAGTGCCTGGTTTTCTCCACACATACCGCTTAGAATTAAGGCCAAAAAGTTCTATCTTGGTCTCATCAGACCAGAGAATCTTATTCAGGTGTTTTTTAGCAAACTCCATGCAGGCTTTCATGTGTCTTGCACTGAGGAGAGGCTTCCAAACACAGCTGGACTCAAATGAAGGTGTAGAACCATCTCAAGGATGATAAGAAGAAATGGACAGCACCTGAGTTAAATATATGAGTGTCACAGCAAAGGGTCTGAATACTTAGGACCATGTGATAATTCAGTTTTTCTTTTTTAATAAATCTGCAAAAATGTCAACAATTCCGTGTTTTTCTGTCAATATGGGGTGCTGTGTGTACATTAATGAGGAAAAAAAATAACTTAAATGATTTTAGCAAATGGCTCCAATATAACAAAGAGTGAAAAATTTAAAGGGGTCTGAATACTTTCCGTACCCACTGTACGTCATAAAAGCTTGACGCATCAAATATGACACTCAGCAACAATAACAACAACAAAAATATGCATTTATATATATATAAATATTTTGTGTAAAGGTTCAATAAATGGTTAAATAAAAATAAAAAATAATAAAAAATCAGACTATTCTTTTGGCAGTATTTACAGGGTTAAGATTCCCAAAGAGAAATTCCAGAACAAAACAAGTGTTTTTGTTGGCAATTCTGGTCAAGCTGGCCTGTGAGTTTTCATATTTCATACTAAGTATAGTTCAACTCGATTAATATATTTACTGGCATATTGCTCAAGACTTACTGATATAAAAATTATAATTAAACTTTATTTGGAGTACTACTTGTGCACTATGCATATCTCTCAATATTAAGCCTAAAATGTTTTAATTTCACTATTTATGATGGTCTTTAAATGCAAGATATTTAAAGTGTACCTGAAGTATACTTGCAATAATTCCACTTATCCGTCAGCATATTTTTATTCGGACTTAAGCACTACTTCAGCACAAGTGCATTAAGCGCAAAATTTAAAATTGTTCCAATTTAGCAGACTTTAAGTATACCAGATTAGTATACTAAAAGTACAATTGCAGGGTATTTTTATTAAGTACATAAATATGTAAATGGGTTTGTAGTATACTTAGCATGAAATAAATGTATTTCAAATACATTTTAGTATATTTATTTTTCACTAGGGACATACCCTCAGAATGCAAGTTGTTGGTTACTACCCGCTAACTAGCTACACCTCACTGACAATGAATTCTGGATATTTAATTTTCTCCCTCATCATCCAGCTCTGTCACAAAACAAGATAAATAATACATCTTCAGCAGTAAAAACAACTGGTTTCTTCTCATGGTTGACCTACCTGGCTCACATGTGGTGTCAGCCATTTTGACTCAAGTGCTATCCACAAGCTTTACCCACAGTACATTTCTCAGTGCCAAAGGGGCGCAAGTGCAGTTACGCCCTTTTGGCACCAACTGGTTTAGTATGTTCAGTTTTAAGTCTTTTGGTTTCTAATGAATAACTCTGAAATTAATTAGAAAGAGCTCGCCAAGAGTTTTTGGTTATTAAGGCTTAAATGATACCGGAAACTCTTTCCACACTGAGCACACACAAATGGCTTCTCTCCAGTGTGAGTTCTCATGTGGACATTAAGGGTGGGTTTATGTGTAAACCTCCTTCCACACTGTGGGCAGGGGTAAGGCTTCTCTCCATTGTGAATTCGTATGTGGCTTCTAAGGTTTCCTTTTCGAATAAAACCTTTTCCACACTCTTGGCATGTGAAAGGACTCTCTCCTGTGTGAGTTCTCATGTGCATTTTAAGGCTTCCTCTTTGAGTGAAACTTACTCCACAATGCTGGCAGGTGAAAGGGTTCTCTCCTGTGTGGATTCTCATGTGGACTTTAAGGTTCCCTTTCTTGTTGAAACTTTTTCCACATTGTTGGCAGGTGTAGGGCTTCTCTCCAGTGTGAATTCTTATGTGGACTTTAAGGTTTCCTTGTTGATAAAACTTTTTTCCGCAATGTTGGCAAGTGTAAGGCTTCTCTCCAGTGTGAATTCTCATGTGGACTTTAAGGTTGTCTAGTTGATCAAATCTCTTTCCACAGTGAAAGCAGGTGAAATTACTTTCGGTTGCTTTCTTTCGAGCTCTTTTTTTTGACACAGTCTTTTCAGTCTGTGAGCAACAAGAAGATTTTTCTTCAGTTTTGAAGTCACGATATTCTTCATGCTGATCTTTGTCTTTTTTTTCATTTAGTTCTTGACTCTCCTCTTTCAGCGCCATCAGGTCTAGTGTGAATAAAGACAAATACAAGTTTACCCCAGTTTAATGGCACAAAGCAACAACTTTTAGATATTAATAGCATCAAAACTAATTAAAAGCTTTGAACAGCCTTATTCCCCAGTACTTTTGCAAATTTCTATTGTGTTTTAATCCATCACGTTCATTAGGGCCTTTCGCACTGCTTTAGTTCCAGAACTAAATGTACAGTACTAAAGTACTGGGACGATTTTGCGCGAACTATTTCCCAGTACCATTTAAAGGGTCGCTTTCGCACTGACAGTGTGTACTAAGAAGTAACGTAAGCCGGTCGTCGGCGACGTCATTTGTGCACGGCGTTCAACAACAGAAACAAAGAAGAACAACATTAACAACAGGAGGATGGAGGACGCTGTGATTGGAGCTGTGTTTTTGTTGTGTCTCGCGGGTTTCACAATAATGGACATGGAAAGTCGACGTATACGTAAATCGATTGAAAGAACGGAAAGGAGGACTAAGAATCTCTAACGACAACTGGCAGTGCTACATTTGCTACAAGTGCCTGCACTTCAGCGTCCGTCCATCTATCGCTGTTCTCCATACTTGTGAAATCAGTTGACACAATGTTTACATTATGTTTACACGCCGTTTTAAATCATGGCGGGTGAGGGCATTTTCGTACGAGTTTGGCCAATCAATGTCTACTTGCGTCACGATTAGTACCAGTTGTGCTGTTTAGACCCTGCTCCGGAGTAGGAGCTAATTTGGTTTTCGAAAAAGGCAGTCCGGTACTAAAATCGCACCAAGTTCCGGCGGTGTGAAAACAGCAAAAAGTGGGTAGTTCCACAATTAGTTCTGGTACTATGAAAAGGTTCCCGCGGTGCGAAAGGCCCTATTATGATCAGCAGGGATTTAAATGGTGATAACCTGTGGTTAAGCACAATGTGAAATAACTTAATATGGATGTCGTTATCTCAACATAAGTAATTGCAAGCCCAGACCTTCCAACCTTGGAATTTGTTTTTTTTTTAGTACCATCATTGTGGTCGGAGGGGCTGGGGGGTTATTGGGTGGGCGTGACTGATAACATAGATTGTCATGTGTCTACTTCAAATTTATTTTGAGAGAGGTTTAATTTTTTTGGATTGGCCATTATTTAGTGTTATAAACACATATAATGTCCGTTTCATTCATACTGGATGCCTGAGGGAGCCCTCGTGCAGAAAATCCACATATGCGTTACAGAAGCAACAGAGGCAGAGCTCACGACGCTCCAGGAAATCCCTAATATCAGGGCTAACCCTAACCAGACTGCGACCATTTTTTTCGACCTGTGTGACAATTTTGTGTGCGGTCGCACTGGCGCGACCCACCACATTGTTCAGCTCATAAGCGCTGCCATTTCTGTTGCATATGTGAAACATCAACTAACGAAACTCAGCGCATAGAGCGTTGAGCCTGGTTTATACTCGCTGCGTCAGCAGGAGAGCGAAAGTGCGAGTAGCAAAAATGTTGCGTATATTAAGGAAACGATGGATGGTTTTTAAGCTAAAGTCAAGTAAAAGACTGCTTCTTAAACCAGAGAAGGCTAACATGTTGGTATTCTTGTGGGAAAAAAAACCATGCAATCACTGTCACCGACAACAAGTTTAGTTTTACTTTTCTTTTTGTTTTCATTTTGAAAAGCTTGTTATCTTTGCCGTTTACCTTACGTTATGCTATGGAGGTGCTCTTATTTTATTTGATTCCTCAGTGTTTGCAAAGGGTTCTGTAATTTATTAGTCGGTATACAATATGTGGTGTATGCCATGCCTCATCTTATTTGTTTTTGTTAATAAACATTTTGTAAGCTAGTTTGTCATTGTATCTAATTTGTCATTGTATCTTACCGTTTAATTGTTATTGTGCTTTTTAATTAAGAATAAAAATGAATCCACTTATAACGTAACAAAAGAGGGACTCCCGCTCACAAAATTCAAATCACAAATAATACTACTGATGAAAAAGAACGGGTTGAATGTTAACCACTTCCGTTTCCATTTAACTATAACCTATGATAAAATTTCATCAGCATGCATTGATTAATCCCATGTTGTAGCACAAAAAAATATATATAAATATTGCGACCAAATCATGTGCTTGTGTGACCAACTGAGAAAGTTAGTCACAAACGAGCGACCAGTGGGAAGAATGATTCTGGAGCCCTGCTAATATGGACAAAGCTTCCAGCTATAGCTGTAACTGAATAAAAGAAGACAGAAATGCTTTGAATGATAACATTCAAAGAGAACATTGAGACAAACTCTCTACTGCAACAATGTTTATCTGTGTTCTTAAAACCACCTCGGGTATTTTAATAATTAAGTATATTTATAATGCATTACTAATCGACATAGCCTTTATTGCAGTATAGAATATCTGCATCATTCTGTGACAAGCAGCCACATCAGATCAAGACAGAAGTTATTTTTAACATTCGTCTGATGTTGTGGGGTATGTTATAATTAGGGTTGGGTATTGAAAACCCGTTCCATTTTAGAACTGGTTCCAAATTTCCAAGAACCGCGTATTCTACGTGCATTCGGTGTAAAAGAGACAGCAGCCTAATGAACGTGGTGCCTGTCATTAAATTCAATCAAAGAACAAAAGAAAAGAATTCACTCATCTTGACTGAATATCTTTAATAACTTTAATTAATAATCTATATATATATTTTTTTTAATGAAAATTGCAGTGTTTTTAAACTTTAATTATTTTTTCTGTACCTGAAATTTGGTTCAGTTGTATTTATATGCTAATTGATTAGTTTGTTCCTATTTTATTACTGACTGATTACTTGTCTTTAACACTTTAATATTTGAAAATTATATTCTAACTGTTTTTGCGGTGGTATTTTTGTTTAAAGCATAGACAAAAGTTCCTCTTGTAGGCCTAAGTGTTATGTAGGCTGCTGATTTTTGCTCATGTTATTCAGCTGCAACAGAATGTTTTGTAAAAAAGACAATAAATGTTTGACTTATTTTTTTTAATTGGATTTTTTTATCTTATTGGAATTGATAAGAATTGGAATCGATAAGTAGAATCGGAATCAATAAAATCCAAACGATACCCAACCCTAGTTATAATGTTCTCTTTTGTTGGACAACAGGTTTAGAATCGCTCCGCATTACAAGTCATTACAAGGCAAGATGCTTGGCGTGTGTTGCTTTTTCAGATGCATGTGTTAAGACTGTAAAAAAAAAAAATATGTACGACGTGTCTCCACTTTCTTCCACTACAGAAAAGTGAAGCAAAATCTCAGTATGGCCGCTGTCATCTTGCATCATTTGGAGCCAGAGTCTGCGCAGTAGAAATTCATTTGGAGTCAGAGTTCGCATGGTAGTGATTGTGAGGTGGAGCCTCGCTATCAAAGTCTCACCCAAACTCCCGCAGACCATATCGCAAGATCACAATCATAATACCACACTAGGGATGTCACGAGAACCGATACTATGGTATCAAGTCGGTATTTACATTTTAAAGTCCTGCCAGATCTTCAGTAGCGTAAGTACCGATGTTACCGAAATTTGCGACTACTGAGGCTGCAATTCTTCCGGAACTTACGGGGGCAGGCAAGAGCATATGCCTGGAAGTGTTTCAGGTGATCCTCAAAGGGTAAAGAAGAAGAAAAAAAATGCCTACAAGCACACTGAAGAACTACATGTAATGTAGAAGATGGCAACGTGTTAAGCTCCTCCCCGACTCATTGACAAGAAAGGTGCTAAGAGTCAAATATGGAAGTATTTCGCATTGGAGGCTGATGACCACAGCGTTATTATTGTCATCCATAAAATGCATTGCTGTTCTGTTGTAAGTCATCTTAAAGATTCCTAAATGCATCTACTTCCGGGAGGCCAAATAAAGTGCTTTTGCTTTCGCCTAGAAACACACAGCGTCTCCCTGACATGGCTGCTTCAACACTAACTGCTGTTACTGAAACCACGCCTTCTTTCTTTGCGTGAACATTTGGGCAGCATTATGCAAATATTTCCACATAGTGAGGTAGATATGTGGGGGCGTCTTAGACCGAGTCGTTTTAGGGGGACGTGGCAGAGTCTTAACTTTGATAAAGAATATTTCTTTGGTTTTGAGACTTTAGTCTTTGCAACTTCAGGGATCTTATCTATGCACGATCAGCTTGTAACTTGAAATCGCATCATATGACCCCTTTAAGCCAGTATGCAAACGATGCCTTCATGCATTTCAAACCAAGGGAGGTAACACCTCGAATTTGGCGAAACACCTATAAGTCAGGCACCCCCGATCTTTTCAAAGAATTCAAGGTGAGTTTCAAGTCATATTAACATTATTTACAAAGGCGGCTGCTTTTAAATGAGCTATGAATATGATTGTGTGACATTTAAATTAAAGTGCGCAGCACTTGTGCTTTTAAAGCTATGTGCTCATGATCATGCACACAAAGTTACTGACTGTCTGACAGCTTACTGCTTGTTCATTCGTTGTGTATCCTTCCACGGATTATCCCTATTAACATTATTGGCTAATATTACAGGTTTAAATAATTGTTAATGGTTTTTAAAAATATTTTCAGCCTGCCAGTATGCAAGTGAATTAAGATAGCTTTGTTACACTTGAGGCGGAGGTGAAAAAGGCTTCTGGATCAAATATGGGATTGAGGTGGAACCCATTTGCCAATAGAAGCAGAGGCATCAAGCCAAGACAGGCCATCTAAGAAGTCCAAGACTGATTTGAAACATCTCCTTTTGAGTATCCAAGGAGAAAAGAAAGTTATTTACTTAATAGTTGGAGCCTAGCAAGTGGTTTTCATACTAAGCTATATGTTTACCTATTCATGTTTATACATTTAATTAATTTGCAATGCCAGTTATTTTAATTCTAAAGCACAGTATTGTTTTAAATACTTGAAGGCTATGTGCCACTGTTCATCAAGAAGCCATGACTTCAAATGGCCGGGTAATGCAACGGTAAAGTTGATTGCACATCTTTTTTGTAATAATACACTGTTTTTGAGAATTTAACATGTAAATGAAGCATTCGGGTGCACTCTGAAAACAAAATAAAGGGAAAAGACAATCTGCTTCAAGTACAAAAAGGCACATTTATACCAAAAACTGTTTGGACAGTGAACTCTGTTGTCATCAGTGTTCATACTTCTCTTTGTGAGCCGTGGAGTAGGCTAATTTACTTTTTGCAAATTTTGATGTTCACATTCGTGTGTGCATACTATCAACAAACTCCATCTTTTCACTGCGGAGGAAACAGAAGCTGCATCTGAAGTGGCATTAGATGTATTTACACAGACTGTTCAATGAAGCTGATGTGCCATAAATGCATTTACACCACAAAATTTCAAATGCATGAATAATTTTAGAAAAGTAATGTTTAAAATATTTTTGAACATACAAGTTAAAAATGTTGGGAAACGAGAAGCGCGGCGTTGCGCCACGTCTTTAAAATTAAAATACATTATTTTCTGTGAGTGTAGGCACACCGGCGGCGCCGTTTTTTGCGTCTGTCCGTGGCGCCCAGCTATGTCGTGTTGTACTTGTAAGAATTGTTCTAGAAAATGCCGAAAATTTGAAGCTACAGCACAGCAGCTTTTCTTCTTGGTTTTCTCTGATGCACTCACTCAACCAAGCGTTCTAACCACAGCCCCTCCCCACCCCCCAACCATTCGAATTTCTGTAGGCAGGAATTATTTGTGATATTCCAATGAGCCGCTTTGTGATATCACAAAGCCCGGAAAACAAACGCTGTAGTCCAAACGAGCCGTTTGCTGTAGTTCTTGAAAATGGATTTTTAAAAAAACAAAATATCTCCCTTTGGAGTGGACTTTGAGATTTGTAACATTCTAGATCTTTTTTATGCCCAAACATACACACTACACACTGACTAAAATTAAAAAAGTGAAAAAGCATAATAGGACCCCTTTAAATAAAGGAGTTAATGTTTCAGTATTATTGTTATTTTTTCCCCATGGTATAGACTTGGTATCGAGTATCGTACTTTTAGGTTGTATTCACACCAGGAAAGTCCGCTAGTTCACTTGCTTTGGTCCGGACCAATTACAATGTTGATTTTTTTTTAGTTTTAGTTTTTTTTAGTTCCGCGATGCGGAAAACACGGATGGAATTGCGGAATCCATTTACTGTATAACGCGGAATGTCACGGAATTTGTCAAAGTTTGGATGAATTAATCAAAGGAAGGTCATTACACTTAAATCGTGATATGGACTAGTATCTGTAAATATTAAGCCGCAAAAAGGCTATTTAAATATAAATCCTGCATGTTCTGTGTCTGTCTGAATCATAGTCTACGGTCTGAATGAATGTCACGAGGTTTTGTTTACTACACACATACTGAAGCACAGAGTTTTTATGCATTCAAATAATTAGACATATTAAAACACAGAATTTGGTAACAATAAACAAAGGTGAAAAAATAGAACATTTCATAAAACCCTAAACATAATTTTTGTTAAACGTTTTAATAGATTTGATGTTGAATTGTATACATTTCATTATTTAATTAGATGTGCTTTTGATTAATACTATTTAATTTAACCATTTAAAAAGGAGTCCAAAAAATTTAAATGGAAAAAAATAAAAAATGGAATTTGGGAAAAAATAAAACGTATTTCATAGGGCCCTAGCGTAGTTATTTATTGTGGTGATTTGAAGGTTGTCAAAAAATTGTTGTTTTAGTCTAGTAGACAAATAGCTGTATTCTGTACGTTTTTACTCATGTACGATCATTTTGAGCTTCTGGTACGATACTTGGACTTTGGCTTCACTTTTGAGGACTGGTGCGGCACACTTGTATGTGACCCGTTCCAAGTCAAATAAAACCTCTCATAAGACATTCCTCAAAAACATCCTTCATTTCTGCAGCGGTCGACATTTTAATGAGAATGAAAACTAACCTGTTTGTGTCTCAGTATCTTCATGTTTGACTTCTTCAATCATCACGTCTTCGCTCTCCTCTTTAATAAACGCCATCTTTATAATAGTGAGTCCCGTGGCTCTCAGCTGCTTCAGCAGGAGTTTGTCCCCTGTGTTCTGACACTCTGTCATGTTTAAGATGAGAATAATTAACAGAAAGACAAATAAATCCCAACTAAATCTCTGGGTGCATCTTAATCAGCTGCCTAAGCAGTGCACTGGTCAGAGTGATAGTTAATGGCCACACTGCAAAAAAATGGCTTATCTTACTTAGTATTTTTGTCTTAAATTTAAATTCTTGAATCAAGATACTTTTACTAGACGAGCCAAATTACTTAAAATATTTAGTCTTGTTTCCAGGGTGGAAAAAACTAAATTAAGCGCATTTTGCTTAAAACAAGTTAAATTATCTGCCAGTGGGGTAAGTAACAAGACAAAAATACTAAGTAAGATAAGCCATTTTTTGCAGTGCATAAATGAAAAATAAAGAAAGAAAATCCCAACCCTGTTGAAAAAACCAGCATATGCTGGTTAGGTATGTTTTGACGCTGGGATGCTGGTCCCTTGCTGGTTTATGCTGGTCATTTTGCTGGTCCTTTGCTGGTTTATGCTGGTCCTATGCTGGTTTATGCTGGTCCTTTGCTGGTTTATGCTGGTCCTATGCTGGTTTAAGCTGGTCCTATGCTGGTTTAAGCTGGTCCTATGCTGGTTTAAGCTGGTCCTATGCTGGTTTAAGCTGGTCCTATGCTGGTTTAAGCTGGTCCTATGCTGGTTTAAGCTGGTCCTATGCTGGTTTAAGCTGGTCCTATGCTGGTTTAAGCTGGTCCTATGCTGGTTTAAGCTGGTCCTATGCTGGTTTAAGCTGGTCCTATGCTGGTTTAAGCTGGTCCTATGCTGGTTTAAGCTGGTCCTATGCTGGTTTAAGCTGGTCCTATGCTGGTTTAAGCTGGTCCTATGCTGGTTTAAGCTGGTCCTATGCTGGTTTAAGCTGGTCCTATGCTGGTTTAAGCTGGTCCTATGCTGGTTTAAGCTGGTCCTATGCTGGTTTAAGCTGGTCCTATGCTGGTTTAAGCTGGTCCTATGCTGGTTTAAGCTGGTCCTATGCTGGTTTAAGCTGGTCCTATGCTGGTTTAAGCTGGTCCTATGCTGGTTTAAGCTGGTCCTATGCTGGTTTAAGCTGGTCCTATGCTGGTTTAAGCTGGTCCTATGCTGGTTTAAGCTGGTCCTATGCTGGTTTAAGCTGGTCCTATGCTGGTTTAAGCTGGTCCTATGCTGGTTTAAGCTGGTCCTATGCTGGTTTAAGCTGGTCCTATGCTGGTCCTTTGCTGGTTTAAACTGGTCCTTTGCTGGTTTATGCTGGTCAGGTGGTGGTTTAAACTGGTCATGTGCTGGTTTATGCTGGTCCTTTGCTGGTTTATGCTGGTCAGGTGGTGGTTTAAACTGGTCATGTGCTGGTTTATGCTGGTCCTTTGCTGGTCGATGCTGGTCAGGTGGTGGTTTAAACTGGTCATGTGCTGGCAAAGGACCATCTTAAACCAGCAAAGGACCATCATAAACCAGCTTAAAGCAGCAAAGGACCAGCATAAACCAGCATCAAAACCTAAATAACCAGCATATGCTGTTTTTTTTTCAACAGTGAACTATCACTACTAATTAAAGAACACAGATTATATAGAAAGTTCACATTTATCTATTTACCATTTAAGTTATACTCAATAATGCACTTTCATTAAAACGTTAGCAGCTGGTTTGTAACAGTTGTCAGCACGCATTTGTGTTTCTTGATCTCGCTGCATTCACACAGTTTTGAGCAGAACGTGAATCACTTTAAGAATCTTTTCTCTCATTAATGTCGTGTTTACTATGAACTGATTCACGACACAGGAGGCGAAATAAGACTAACATTGTCTGTTATTCACGCGCGAGTGCGCTTTACTCACACAAAATAACGTTCGTGAAATGCCAATTACGATATTAATATGTTCCATTCAAAGAAACGGGTCGCTTACAAAACACGATAGAGTTTAAACACTATAAACGCTTAGACCTCAAACCTTTCTTCAGCCGAATCACAGGAGCGCAGTGCGGAACAAACACATGCCGCCACAATAAAAGTCCTTCCCACAACCTTAAAATCCCGAAAGTGCATAGAAATACAAGTACAACAACGCAGCACTAATACATCACATGTCAGTAGTATCATTTTGAGAAAAGAGAGTAAACGGAGTACATCCAAGCTCTAAAGACTTAGTGTAGGCTATATGTTTTTTTTTGTTTGTTTGTTTTTTGCAGTAAAACAGAAAGATGTTGATTTAAATTACTGGGAGCCAACAAAAACAAATATTAGACAACAAGCATTTAAGATGGGAATTATATGAATCATTTTTATGATTAATTAGCAGTCAGTGGTCTGGACAAATTATACAGGCACATGTGTTTATACAAATTATACACAAAATACGTTTTATTTTTTTCCCAAATTCAAATTTGTTTTTTAAATTCCAAATTAATAGACTAACATTGTCTGTTATTCACGCGCGAGTGCGCTTTACTCACACAAAATAACGTTCGTGAAATGCCAATTACGATATTAATATGTTCCATTCAAAGAAACGGGTCGCTTACAAAACACGATAGAGTTTAAACACTATAAACGCTTAGACCTCAAACCTTTCTTCAGCCGAATCACAGGAGCGCAGTGCGGAACAAACACATGCCGCCACAATAAAAGTCCTTCCCACAACCTTAAAATCCCGAAAGTGCATAGAAATACAAGTACAACAACACAGCACTAATACATCACATGTCAGTAGTATCATTTTGAGAAAAGAGAGTAAACGGAGTACATCCAAGCTCTAAAGACTTAGTGTAGGCTATATGTTTTTTTTTGTTTGTTTTTTGCAGTAAAACAGAAAGATGTTGATTTAAATTACTGGGAGCCAACAAAAACAAATATTAGACAACAAGCATTTAAGATGGGAATTATATGAATCATTTTTATGATTAATTAGCAGTCAGTGGTCTGGACAAATTATACAGGCACATGTGTTTACACAAATTATACACAAAATACGTTTTATTTTTTTCCCAAATTCAAATTTGTTTTTTAAATTCCAAATTAAATTTTTTTTTCGATTCTGTTATTTTTTTCCATTTAAATTTTTTTGGACTCCTTTTTAAATGGTTAAATTACGTTTTATTAATCAAAAGCACGTCTAATTAAATAATGAAACGTATACAATTCAACATCAAATCTATTAAAACGTATAACAAAAATTACATGTTTAGGGTTTTATGAAATGCTCAATTTTTTTCACCTTGTTTATTGTTAACAAATTCTGTGTTTTAATACGTCTAATTATTTTAATGCATAAAAACGACTTTTATATATAGCCTTATGAAATGTTTTTTTTCTTTAGAAATTCTGCGTTGTGTATTTTTATTTTTTTCTGTTTGTCGAATGAAGGTATAACACATTAATTTAATTGATCTTTTAATGAATGAAAAAATTAAACACATTTTATTTTTTGGCAAACAAAGGGGATTTACAATTCAAATTAAAACATGGAAGAAATATTGTGATTATTCCTTAATTTGAGTAGTAGTAGTTGTACGTACATTCTACTGAACAATAGTAATACATTTCTGGCAGAAACTATATATTTTTGACTCAGAGCAGTTCTGGGGATGTTGTTCATGTATTTATGTCCTATTTAGTTAGAGGGCAGATGCTACAATCACCACGAGCGTCACGCGCGCTTCAGTATGTGTGTAGTAAACAAAACCGCGTGACATTCATTCAGACCGTAGACTATGATTCAGACAGACACAGAACATGCAGGATTTATATTTAAATAGCCATATCACGATTTAAGTGTAATGACCTTCCTTTGATTAATTCATCCAAACGTTGACAAATTCCGTGACATTCCGCGTTATACAGTAAATGGATTCCGCAATTCCATCCGTGTTTTCCGCATTGCGGAAATCATAGGGCCATAGGCGTACCTTGTGGGAAGGTCCAAACTCCACCTCTGAGTCGCCATCATCAGAATCCTGCGGGTTGCCAGATGTTAAGGGTCCTGAGGTGTGCACCAACCCATTTACAGCGTCTGTAATGAGCCGATCTCATTGCTTTGTTTTGATGAGGTTGACTTTGGAAAAAATATTATCGTACATTATGGGATTTTTTTCATTATTGATCGTACAGAGGTCAAAATTATCGTACGTCTGGCAACACTGAGCCAAAGCGTCTCGATCGCCCCCAGGTTACTGGCTGCAGTATAGGTCATAAACCCCACCCTCTCTATGTAATCTAATGGGACGTGAGACAAACTAAATAATGAAATGTCACTTCAAAAAAAATTTTTTTCCAAAGATGGTTTTTGTCATTTTATGTAGTTCTTATCATGCTAATTTATGTTCCAAGTGTTTGTTTTTCCAACAAGTTTGCTTTTAGATAGTTATTTTATGCTATAAAAATGGGGTGTGGTGTAAGGATGTCACAATACCAAAAATCTAGTAGTCGGTACCGATACCACTAAGGGTGTCTTGTTTGGTTCGATTGAATCAAACTCAAGTTAATTTCCCCCTTTGGTGCGGATCTTTTGGGCAGGTGTGAATAAAGCAATCACACTCGGGCGCGGATCAAACAACTATACCGAGACCCAGCTGAAGAGGTGGTCTCGGTCCGCTTCCAAACGAACTCTGGTACGGTTGAATGGATGTACCAATGAATGGATGACCTTAAGCACACGTGCTATTTTGTTTACAATTTATGGTTCACTTGCATAAAGAGCAGTGTGAAAGCAAACCGCACCAAATTAAAAAAATCAACATTGTATTTAGTCCGGACCAAAGCAAGTGAACTAGCAGACTTTCCTGGTGTGAATACATCCTAAAAGTACGATACTCGATACCATGGGGGGAAAAATAACAATACTAATTGATGAATGACTAATGACTCGCTCATTAAAACCATCATTTACTGGTGGTTTGGTTTCATATTTAAAAGTATTGCATTTTCCCCACCATTTTTAACTTGTATGTTCAAAAATACTTAAAAAATTAATTTTATAAAATTATTTATGCGTTTGAAATTTTGTGGTGTAAATGCATTTATGGCACATCAGCTTTATTAAACAGTCTGTGTAAATACATCTAATGCAGCTTCTGTTTCCTCTGCAGTGAAAAGATGGAGTTTGTTGATAGTATGTGCACTCTAATGGGAACATTAAAATTTGCAAAAAAAATAAATTGGCCACCGTGCTGCAGCTCAGTTTCAGGGTCTTGGCAATCTTCTCATAGCCTACGCGGCTACGCCATCTTTATGTAGGGCAACAATTATTTTTTTCAGATCCTCAGAGAGTTCTTTGCCATGAGGTGCCATGTTGAACTTCCAGTGACCAGTATGAGAGAGTGAGAGCGATAACACCAAATTTAACACACCTGCTCCCCATTCACACCTGAGACCTTGTAACACTAATTAATTTAATGGTTTTTAATGGTTAAATTACATTTTATTAATAAGAAAGCATGTCTAATTAATTAAAATCATGAAACTTAAACAATTTAACATCAATTTATTAAACATTTAACAAATATTACATGTTTAGGGCCCCATGAAATGTTTTATTTTTCCAACCTTATCTTTTATAGTAACCAAATTCTGTTTTAGCATGTCTAATTATTTGAAAGCATAAAACAAGTTTCATTTATTCTTACAATAGCCTTATGAATTTTTGCTCAGAAATTCTGTGTTGTGTAATTTTAGTATATTATTTTAATATTATTTTAATTTAATATTACAATTAAAACTTTTAAGAAATATTGTATGCTTATTCCTTAAAAATAAGGTTTTAATCATTTTAGTAGTAGTAGTAGCAGTACATTCTACTCAACAATAGTAATATATTTCTGCCACAATGCCCTCAAGTTAAACCGAACTTTTATTTTGACGTGTTGCCGTGAATACCATTACATTTCTGTGTGTGTATGACATGATGATCGTTTTACTCAAATGAAACGGTCAAATGCTGATGAAGTGACTCTCAGAGCAGTTCTGGAGATGTTATTCATGTGTTTATGTCCTCATTAGTGAGACGGCAGAGGTTAATATCACCGCAAGCGTCACAAGCGTTTCAGTACGAGTACTACACAAAACCGCGCATCTGCGCCATTCATTAACACAGAGACATGCAGAATTCATATTTAAATATGAATCGTTTTGTGGCTTGAGTCCAGTTAAACTACTTCAGTAGTCAAAAGTAATATCCACAGGCCATCATTTTTGTGATCTTAATGAACGTGATGGATTAAAACACAATAGAAGTTTGCGAAAGTACTGGGGAACAAGGCTGTTCAAAGCTTTTAACTCCTTAACTGTCACCGTCCCACCTGTGGGACGTTTGGCACTTTTTTTCTTTTTTTTCTTTTTCTCTATCAAATCTTTTAGTAATCATCATAAATTATATATCATTTGAAAGCTTAGAAGCCCTGTGAAAACCATTTTGAAATCATACATTGCGTTACCATGGAAATGGTACTTTAAAATCTTTTGGCGGTCTCCTCCCCCTTAGTGGGCGGTGTCAAGTGTCATATTACAAAATGTATTACGGTATTTAACAATCAAAACTTTTTATAATCTTGACAAAATGCATATCATTGGAAAGTCTCAGTATTCAATATTTGGTGGTTATTTTGAGACGGAAGTAAGATTTACAGAGAAATCTAGACATTTGTGACGACAAAAAAATGCATAAAAAAATTCAACGGAGTTTGGATGGCACCCGGTGGCTGTTTGTGGTATAACGCCCTAAATAAAATCTCACGGGAACCTCAATTTTTTTCATATCAACTTCAAATTTGGAACTGAACTTATTTAGACATAAGGCTTTAATTTTATACCAATTTTAGAGTAAAACCTGTTGTGTAAAGTATTTACAGTATATAAAATAAAATTTGTATAGCGCATTTTCTTTACAGTAAATTTAAACGTCTATAACTTTTTGATACTTGAATTTTTTGAAAAAATGATTTTGCAATAATCTGCTGATTTTCTTCTTTACAAAGAGACCTACCTTAGGTCTGTATTCCAAAGTGTTCATAAATTACAACAATTTA
>NW_015508257.1:2292-3033 GCF_001515645.1 Sinocyclocheilus grahami | reverse complement strand
CAAAGAGGAAGCCTTAAAATGCACATGAGAACTCACACAGGAGAGAGTCCTTTCACATGCCAAGAGTGTGGAAAAGGTTTTATTCGAAAAGGAAACCTTAGAAGCCACATACGAATTCACAATGGAGAGAAGCCTTACCCCTGCCCACAGTGTGGAAGGAGGTTTACACATAAACCCACCCTTAATGTCCACATGAGAACTCACACTGGAGAGAAGCCATTTGTGTGTGCTCAGTGTGGAAAGAGTTTCCGGTATCATTTAAGCCTTAATAACCATATGAGTACTCACTCCCGAGAGAGCTGTTTTGGATGTCTGCAGTGTGGAGAGAGTTTCACAGACAGGAAACACCTCAAGAATCATTTAATAACTCACACTGGAGAGAAACCTTACATGTGCCATCACTGTGGCAAAACGTTCAAAAACAAATCATCTCTTGATAGCCACATGAGAGTTCACACTGGAGAGAAGCCTTTCCCCTGCCCTCAGTGTGGAAAGAGTTTCACACTTAAAGGAAACCTTAACATTCACATTAAGATTCACACTGGAGAGAAGCCTTTCACATGTCTTCAGTGTGAGAAGGGTTTCAGGTATAAAAGAGACCTGAGGCGTCATTTGCAAACTCATTCGGCAAAGAGCTTCTAGTGTTTTTCAGTGCAATTTCAAAATCATTTGTGTATTTACTCTGAAGGAAATTTTCAAATCCATTTATTTTTGATCAGTGCAATAAAAAATATTTTGCCA
>NW_015508257.1:0-1219 GCF_001515645.1 Sinocyclocheilus grahami | reverse complement strand
ACATACATTTGAATGATTTACCAAAAACTAATTTTATAAAAACATATTTGAGAGGTGATTATGTCATCATAACAGTGATGGTTTAGATTTTTTTGTAGAAGTTACACGGACTGGTCCTTGTTTGTTACTGACGTTTTAGTTTGCTTTAAGCAACTACCGACAAGAGACGGCAGTCTGTCAGAAACCTGCCACAGGAAAAAAAAACTGCACGTCATGTGACTTAATCAAAGCACATCATTGGCTAAACTAAGGTCTTCTCTTTCCAACAAAAAAAACAAGAATGTTCTCTTAAAGAGACAGTGGTAAGGAAATGAACACAAAGAGTATGTTGCCATATGGCTACACCATGCGGTAGAGGGTTAAATGTCTGACGAGGGGAAATGTGTGTCCTGTAAGAACATCTGGAACGCTTTGTGCAATTCGAAAAGCCTCGAAAGCACCTTTCCTCTTGAAAGCCACCTTACTTCAGTATGAAGCAAGAGTTGGACATGCTCACTGCCCATCTCCTCACAGATTACACAAAATAAGCAAGCATTCATCGGTCTGGCCTGAATGAAGTTCACAGTTTTCTCCGCAGAGTCCAGAACAGACTTCAGGTCATCAGGCATCTTCTTCACTGCCAGCGCCTCACGATGGATGCTGCAGTGAGTCCAGCGCATCTCAGGTGCCACCTCTCGGATGCAAGCTGCTACTTCACTGTGACGACCTGTCATAGCCCTCGCACCGTCTGTACACACTCCCACACACTTTTTCCAGTCCAGACTGTTCTCTTGGATAAACGCGTCCAGTATCCAGAATATGTGCTCTGCTGTAGTTCTGGTCTCAAGTGACTGGCCGAACATAAAGCCCTCCTGAGCTAAGAACTTTGCCACATACCACACACTGTGGCCTGGGCTCTTTCTCTTCCCCGCTCCAAATGAAACCAAATTTGATGTAGTTCGAGTCATAATTTCGCACTGTTTTGTATCGTTTGCTGCTGCTAGTAGATGCTATGGGGACTTCACCGGCGCTACCAAAGTAATCATTGTTAGCACCTGTGCTCGGTTCACTCTTGTCCTCTTCAGTTCTTGTGCTTGAAGCCATGATAGCAGTTTTCTTTTCATCATTTTAGCCACCTAACAAACTTTTTAAAAGTGTTTTAACATTCATTTATATTTGTTAGTAATTAACAACAGTCCCTTTAGTTTCTCTTTGCCACCTTGAAACATTCTCAGTCCCT
>NW_015508256.1:19424-24367 GCF_001515645.1 Sinocyclocheilus grahami | reverse complement strand
GTTTAACACTGTGTCCCATCAACCTTACTTTTAATTACAATGTTTGATTGTTTGGGAATTGAGGATACTAATTGGTAAAGTTTTACAAGCAAAATTTTTGCCCAGTGGGAAGACTTCAGAAGCTCAGCAGTCTGAGCTGATGAACAAATCACAGATTCCTGATTTTATTGCATTTTACAAAATGTCCCAACTTCTCTGGGATTGGGGTTGTAAAACATTTTGCATGTAAGGTGGATCACTTTACATATTTGGCAGTTGTCAGTTATGTTTTGTGAACATTAACAAAACTACACAAGACAAAACAGTTCCTTTCTACGGGTGCTTATTTGATTTCATTCTTTGTGTCAGACCTGGAGTGTGAACAGTGTGTGAACACTTGAACACCGGAGATTGGGTTAACTATGTGCATATGTTCTTAGTCCACAATCTTAACTGAGTTGTAGCGGTCTCATATAGTGCTGCATGACCGCTGGCCTACATACACTCACCCAAGCAATATCATCTTGGTCAACCACCTTATTCTCGCAATTTTTGCAAAGACTGACAGCAGATGGTCTGGACTCAGCAGCTTTCATTGGCCAGGGGCCACCTGTCTGACCGACATGTAAAGCATCTAATCACAGTTTATTTAGCGTCATGTTTAGGGGTGTGAACATGTCAAGTCGATGTCTCTACAATAACAAACTGGCGTGTAACCAATGATCATTGATTCAAGAGCGTCGTCTTCAGTCATTAAGACTCTATGCCGTCAACTTCACATACTTTTGAAATCCAGTGTTTAGTTTATTCTAATAAGCAAGCATTGGTGTAAAAACGTTCAGTGAGGTTTGTTCACAGAAATCCTGCAGAACTCAACCAATCAGATCTTAGTTAGTGTTCCAAAGACGAACGAAGGTCATACGGGTTTGGAACGACATAGGAGTGTCACAATTTTCATTTTTGGGTGAAATAATCCCTTTAAGTCCTGTGTTTTCTTCTGTTCTTGGTCAAGTCTTGTTACGTCTGTTCAGTTCCTGTTTCCAGTTTTGAGTTTGTGTAAATAAAACGAATTTGCTGCCCTTAGATCCTCACCTCATCCTTATTTGCAACTGTTTTGTGACAGAGAGAGGAGCTTTTTAATTTTTTTGATCTGGTGGAACTCACCAGAGGATTTGTTTTGACAGGCTATGCATTTCCTTATGACACAAAGAAATACAGTGTATTTGAAACTTCTTCAGGTTGCACAATGTAGAAAATAAATGTTTGAAAGACAGTACTAACCTGAATATTACCTTTTTTTATTTGGTGTGTTTAATCTGACGCTTACCAGAGTTTTATTTGCCCTTAAAAGCACTTCCTCCAGGTACTGCGGAACAGCTTCACCGTGGCCCCGCCCTCTCGGTAACAGCTTCACCGTGGCCCCGCCCTCTCGGAGACGTCACGCCGCGTTGCCTGGCGTGTTTGTATTTTAAAGCCTGGACTTGAGTGCAGTGCGCTCCTGCAGCAGTCACACAGATAGGTGGGATACATCCTTGGTGGAGAATCGCAGAGGCCTGCAGAGGATCAGAATGAGGTCATTTGTGTTTGTGCCCGTTAGCTGAAGGAGGAGGAGGATGTTTGCTGCTGGTGTTTTTAGCGCGTATGCTAATGTTAGCTCTCCTCATGCAGTATTTCTGTGTGTGTGAACAGCTAACATAGCAGCCCGCGGCTTTCGACTTCACTTCCGTCTCTTTTCGAGCAGGTAAGAATATAATGTCTTTGCTGTTTATCAGCTCTAGCATCAGGCACGTGCTGTGTGTGTAGTTTGTGCAGGAAGAGTCATTAGCTGCTGAAAGTGAGACCTCAAACTGCACATGACTGACCTCCTGCATTACTAATGCATTTGAGGCGATAATCACACTGTATTGCATATGCATATGCTGTCAGTCAAATAGCACTGGCTTTTAAACTACCGTGTTGATTTCACTTTGATCAAGCAGAGATCTAATTATATAACAAAGAGAATCAAAGAAATGTACAGAACAATTTCGAAGCAGTCTAATGAAACTTCTATGATATTCGTTCTTTTACAATGAATTCAAGCCAGTTATGGTGTTTCTCTGACTTTGGTGCTGTTATTTGATGCTTGTGTTATTTGTTTAGTGGTGTGTGAGGAATAAAGCGTCAGTTCCTTTTCTGTTGTGTGTGTGTGTGTGTGTGTGTGTGTGTGTGTGTGATGTGTTGTGTGTGATGTGTGTGTGATGTGTGTGTGTATGTGTGGTGTGTGTGTATGTGATGTGTGTTGTGTTGTGTATGTACAGTCCGGTCCAAAAGTTTTGGCAGTGACAAATTGTGTTTTGCAAAGTTTGTTGCGTCAGTATTTGTAGATTTTTTTCTATGTTTTTTTTTGTGGTTTCTATGGTATACTGAAAAACAATGATAAGAATATCATAAGTTTTAAAGGCTTTTATTGGCAAAAAAATATTTATAATGAGTCAATATTTACAGTGTTGACCCTCGTTCTTCATAACCTCTGTCTGCAATTTGCTCTGGCATGCTGGATATTAGCTTCTGGGCCAAATCCTGACTGATGGCGATCCATTCTTGCCTTATTAGTTCTCAGAGTTGATCACAATGTGTGAGCTTCTGCTTGTCCACTCGCCTTTTGAGGACTGACCACAGGTTCTCTATGAGATTGAGATCCGGGATTTGCACCAGTCTTCTGCTGTCCAATCCTTGTACCTCCTGCAGAATTTCAGTCTGTCCTTGAAGTTTTTCTTGGAGAGAAGTGGCTTCTTTGCTGCCCTTCTTGACACCAGGCCGTTGTCCAAAAGTCTTGGCCTCACTGTGCGTGCAGATGCTCTCACACCAACCTGCTGCCATTCCTGAGCAAGCTATTCACTGCTGGAGACACGATTACAGCTGACTCCTCAGGTCGAGACGGTCCTGGCGCTTGCTGGACACTCTGGGACGTCCTGAAGACTTCTTCACTGCAGTCCAACCGCTCTCCTTGAAGTTCTTGATTATCTGGTAAATGGTTCTTTCAGGTGCAATATTCTTTGTAGCAATTTCCTTGCATGTGAGGCCATTTAGATACAAAGTGATGATGGCTGCATGTGTTTCTTTAAAGGTAACCATTGCTAACAAGAACACAATAATTGGAAGTGCTTCTTCCCTCCTTTTATAGCAATCAGTCTGCTCTTACAATCTAATGAGTGTGATAGTGATTAACCTGACTATTACTCATTCACACTTTCACATGTGCTGCTGATATTAGTCAGTTAATGTTAGCTGGTCATTTTGTGTCAGGATCAAAAAACTAAATTAGTTTTTTTGTGTGTGTGAAAAGTTCATTTTTTTTGGCCAATGAAGCTTTTAGCAGTTATTTAAAATGCATCTTATCACTCTACACAATAATCTAGAAACAATGTGAATGGACACCACAGCAGCTTAAGCAGCAAACTTGGCAAAACACAAAATGTGTTTCACTGCCAAAACTTTTGGCCATGACTGTGTGTGTGTGTGTATGTGATGTGTGTGTGTGTATGTAGATGTGGGGTGTGTGTAGATGTGTGTATGTGTTGTTGTGTAGATGTGTGTATGTGATGTGTTGTTGTGTATGTCTATGTGATGTGTTGTGGTATGTTGTGTGTGTGTGTGTGTTGTCAGACAGGTGTTGTCAGTAACAGATGTCCTTGGATTATGGCAGTGCTCTGTTTATGCTATCAGATAACTGACAGGGTTTTCAGCATTTCCTTTGGGTAGTTAACAAATAGCATGGAGGTGATTCATTAATTAACATATATGCATTTATTTTAGGGATGCACCAATATGAAAATTTTGGCCGATACCGATAACCGATTATTCTTTATTTTTGAAAGCCGATAACCGATATGTTGGCCGATAAATCTATATCCAATTTGTTATATACTTTTTGAGAGCCTGATTACAAAAAAGGTCTCATCATTAAAAGCCACATCCCAAACACTTCAACATAAGCAGCCTAGTTTGAACGGTGTACGTTTTAAAAATATTTTTACTTTCCCATTACCAAATTTAGTCATAAAAAAGTCTTACAAATAAATAAAATTATGCATAAATAATGCAAACAAGTCACTGGACATCATTACACGTGTAAAGAATCAAAATGAATGCGCCATAGATCAATAAAACGGAATAGCCTCTGCACGGACAATAATTAAATGATTTTAATTACTAAACCATATTGTTGATGAAAATAATAAGAGAAAAATACAAGTGGTTGTTGTTATTAATAATATATCAATGATTTTGAAAAAGTAACAAATGAATACCACTGTTTTAAATAGCAGCCATTGAGCTGCAGCTCAAGCTGAAGCTGAAGAGCTGAATGAACACGGTAAACTGAAGCGTTTTGCTGGCAGCTTATTTAACTCAAGGAAATGCATCCTGAGATTAATATTAATACAACATAAACATAATATTACAACTTATATATGTACAAAATGACGCAGTTATTGCATGCTATAGTCAGAATGTGTGATCCTGTTGTGGATGCGCTCTTCCCATAACAACGCGCTGAAACACAGCAACTAAACCCAAAGAATGCACAACGTTTTATTATAATAATGTTCTCATTAGAATGTTATATACACAACATTCCCAATCATAGTTATTAATGTTGTGCACTGCTGTTTGAGCTGCGTGCGCTGAGCTAAAGACGATCACCGGTAAACTGAAGCGCTCTTTTAACTTAACCAAACGCATTCTATATGAGATAAATCAGATATACATCAAATAAACACAATATTACAACGTACAATTGCACAAAAGGCTGCAAACGAACAGCGCACATCTGAAGTGTCTCTGAAGGAAATAATGCATTATTTATCGGCTTTAAGATATCGGCCAAATTTTCTTATCAGGCCGATACCAATAACAGAAAAAATGAGGCGATATGGGCCGATACCGATATGGTGGCCGATATATCGTGCATCCCTAAAAAA
>NW_015508256.1:12583-15429 GCF_001515645.1 Sinocyclocheilus grahami | reverse complement strand
ATAATCGGTTATCGGCCAAAATTTTCATATCGGTGCATCCCTAACCGATATGTTGGCCGATAAATCTATATCCAAATTGTTATATACTTTTTGAGAGCCTGATTACAAAAAAGGTCTCATCATTAAAAGCCACATCCCAAACACTTCAACATAAGCAGCCTAGTTTGAACGGTGTACGTTTTAAAAATATTTTTACTCTCCCATTACCAAATTTAGTCATAAAAAAGTCTTACAAATAAATAAAATAATGCATAAATAATGCAAACAAGTCACTGGACATCATTACACGTGTAAAGAATCAAAATGAATGCGCCATAGATCAATAAAACGGAATAGCCTCTGCACGGACAATAATTAAATGATTTTAATTACTAAACCATATTGTTGATGAAAATAATAAGAGAAAAATACAAGTGGTTGTTGTTATTAATAATGTATCAATGATTTTGAAAAAGTAACAAATTAATACCACTGTTTTAAATAGCAGCCGTTGAGCTGCGCGTGCTGAAGCTGAAGAGCTGAATGAACACGGTAAACTGAAGCGTTTTGCTGGCAGCTTATTTAACTCAAGGAAATGCATCCTGAGATTAATATTAATACAACATAAACATAATATTACAACTTATATATGTACAAAATGACGCGGTTATTGCGTGCTATAGTCAGAATGTGTGATCCTGTTGTGGATGCGCTCTTCCCATATCAACGCGCTGAAACACCGCAACTAAACCCAAAGAATGCACACCGTTTTATTATAATAATGTTCTCATTAGAATGTTATATACACAACATTCCCAATCATAGTTATTAATGTTGTGCACTGCTGTTTGAGCTGCGTGCGCTGAGCTAAAGATGATCACCGGTAAACTGAAGCGCGCTTTTAACTTAACCAAACGCATTCTATATGAGATAAATCAGATATACATCAAATAAACACAATATTACAACGTACAATTGCACAAAAGGCTGCAAACGAACAGCACGCATCTGAAGTGTCTCTGAAGGAAATAATGCATTAATTATCGGCTTTAAGATATCGGCCAAATTTTCTTATCAGGCCGATACCGATAACAGAAAAAATGAGCATTTATCGGCCGATACCGATATGGTGGCCGATATATCGTGCATCCCTAATTTATTTACTTATCTTTTGTTCAACAGCAATTTTTTTTATATAAGAGTCAGTCCATCTCAAGTGGTCCAAAAATTGTAAATTTGATTGCTTGATCTTTTTTAATTTCCCTAATTTAAGCGATTATCTGTGTTGGTATTGCAAAGCAACATCTATTATATTACTTGGTTTAATCACATTGTGTCATGGCAATAAACAATAAACGTTGGTTATACACAATGTTGGGAAGTGACTAGTTACATGTAACGGAATTACATAATTTAATTACAAAATAAATTTAATTTTAATTAGTTACAGTTACTGAGAAAAAATGTGTAATAAATTAGTTACTTATAAAAATGTTAACAATTACAAAGGGGGTTACATCTGAATATTTTACATATACACATACAGATTTAATTGATTTCTTTCATCAATTGCATTGACTGCTCTAAAATATGAGACACCGATATTTCAGGAGTTTAGGACACATGCTTATTCGTTAACTGTTTTATTTCCTATTTGGGTTATAACTGTCAATAGTTAACTATGTCTTAACTATGCAAAGATTTGATTTCGCAAACAGCATCATAGCTATTAAATTGTATCTTGTTATGATTTTAACCTCAGAATGTTCTCTAGTAAGTCTGATTTTGTGGTGGCTGTGCTTTAAAATAACTTAGTAACTTGTAATCACATTTCCAGATTAACCTTCCCAACACTGGCTATAGGCTACTGATGTTTATGGAAAACTTTCTCATTCCACCCTCACCGTGTTGTTCCAAACTCACTCTGATTTTTTTACAGCACAATGTTAGCATAGAGGACTCATGTTTGTGCTCCCCACCAGAGATAATCGACCTTGTAAGTCAGGGCAATTAGAAAAAACATGCACTTGTCCATGTAAAAAAAAAAAAAAAAAGAGTATTCTCAAACTGAAAATGTTCTGCACGTGAGCAATACTTGGCCTACCTATAAACCACCTTAAAAAGATTTAGGAAAATTGAACCTTTCCCATAATAAAGTGACTCTAAGTGGAACTTAAAGCGATCTTGGTCATTGCATTTTGTTTGGGTGCTGGAAAGAAGGTCAAATATTTGCCTAATCTTATTGAGTGCATGTTGTACTTTTCACAAACATCAGTGTTTATCTTTGGAGAAGTGCCATCTCTGTTGAAAATGAGCACATAGCATGAAATAACCCAGTTCTGTCTTTTATATATACAGGTGCATCTCAATAAATTAGAATGTTGTGGAAAAGTTCATTTATTTCAGTAATTCAACTCAAATTGTGAAACTTGTGTATTAAATAAATTCAATGCACACAGACTGAAGTAGTTCAAGTCTTTGGTTCTTTTAATTGTCAAGTCAAGTCTGCTTTATTGTCAATTCTTCCACATGTACAGCACATACACACAGAGAATTGAAATTGCGTTACTCTCAGACCCTTGGTGCATACAGATAACATAAATACAGATAGGTACAGATTAAATACAAAATACAAAATACAACTATACAAATATACAAATAAGGTAAAATGTAAAAATATATCTATATATATAAAGCACAAGGCATATGGCAGATAGAGTGCAAACCAGTAAAAGTAAAACAGTGCAGATATAGTGATTGTAGTGCAAAAGAGCTTATTTCGACTGATCAAAGTGACAGTGTGTGTGTATTTGGGAGGGGGGGAGTGGGAGAGTCCATCAGAGGGTCAGAGTTCAGAGGTGCGTGGG
>NW_015508256.1:1139-7668 GCF_001515645.1 Sinocyclocheilus grahami | reverse complement strand
AGCAGTGCCACAGGCTGATTGTCTCCATGCCACGCCGCACTGATGCAGTAATTCATGCAAAAGGAGCCCCTACCAAGTATTGAGTACATGTACAGTAAATTAACATACTTTCCAGAAGGCCAACAATTCACTAAAAATGTTTTTTTTATTGGTCTTATGAAGTATTCTAATTTGTTGAGATAGTGAATTGGTGGGTTTTTGTTAAATGTGAGCCAAAATCATCACAATTAAAAGAACCAAAGACTTAAACTACTTCAGTCTGTGTGCATTGAATTTATTTAATACACGAGTTTCACAATTTGAGTCGAATTACTGAAATAAATGAACTTTTCCACGACATTCTAATTTATTGAGATGCACCTGTGTGTACTGTGTGTGTGTGTGTATATATATACAGTAACCCAGTTCCACAGCTTTTAAGCCATTTAAAAAAAAAAAAAATCAGATTTCAAAAACGGGATATTTTTTATCTTTTGTTGTTTTGCAGGATGATAGTATCTCTGAATCTGTGGTAGTCTAGGGATTAATCCGACACATCTGAGAGGTGAGTCCATTAAACATTCAACAGAAAATAGTTAATGGGTTGATGACATTCAAAACATATTGTGCAGTGCATAAAATAACTTGAATGCGTTTTTTGTTTCTGAACATGGTTTTGTAATTAATAATTCTGAACATGGTTTTGTAATAATTCTGAACATGGTTTTATAACATGGTAATTTGTAATTTTTTTTGGAGGTGAGATCAGTCAAAAATGTAAGTTTGATACAAATATTCTGATGGCAATTAAATAAATAACCTAATAAAAAATGAAATCCTTGCATAATGTTTTATTAGTATTCCCTAGAAAAGAATATGAACAAAAATACTGTATTTCTAAATGTTTGGAGAGAAAAAAAAAAAAAAGTTTTGTGCCAAATCAGTCACATGGTGCAACTAACAAAGTTGCGGTCCAACCAATGTGAAGAAGAAAAAAAACTACTTTAAACAGAAAATTGTATTATTGAGAGGACCAGACCCACATGACACTGTGCCAAGGTCAACAAGTTACTTAAAGGGATAGTTCAGACAAAAAAGAAAACTGTCATCTTTTATGAAACACATCTTTTATTAGAAGACAAGGGTAGTTCAGGTGGTTTGACTCCCTAAAGATGTAATATTTATGAATTATTTATAATATTTGTGAAAAAGCTTTTTACTATAAGACATATTTAAGAAATTGTGGAAATGAATAGGATGTGTGTACACTCACATATATTACATTTTACTTGATGCTGCATGATGTTTTTAGATTCATTCAATTTTATCCTTTCCTAAAAACAGCAAAAAACCATGTGAATAGTACATAGTGCGTTTCTTAAAACTTGATAACTTTAAACTAGATAAAATATTTTTTACATTATACTGGATACTAAATTTGCCACTGACACTCATATTTTAATAGCTAAATATACTACATGGCTAAAAGTATGTGAATAATATGAAAAACTCAGCTTTTCCATTACAGGAATACATTTAATTTTAAAATATGTTATTACATAAATCAGTTATTTTAAATTCTGAGAATGTTTGACATTACTGTGTATTTGATCAAATAAATGCAGCCTGTGTGAGCATAAGAGCTGTCTTTCAGAAACATCAGAAACTGGCCCCGAGTCAGCTGTTGTTGTCTGCGCTGTGTTCAAGAGAGAGAGGCTGAAGATGAGCAGGAGGAGGCCTGTGAGGTTCATATGAGCCTCTAGAGTGACTGACAGCTGTCTGTGGTGAGCATGTCTGTGCACGAGGACTTAGATCACCCGCGCTTCTTTGTGGGAGCGGATGACGGCGAGGGAGACGAGTTGCTGGATCCAGCCAGAGTGCTCGGCTATGACTGCCTGTACGAGAACCTGGAAGAGGAGGATGAGGACAGAGATGATGCAGAATATGATTCGGTAGGTGAAAAGACTCGTATTGGGTGTTTAGGTTCTTGGCCCACTGGACAGTTAATGGAATATTGTTTTCCAGATCAAGTAGAGAAAATATTTCTAGAATCACCTTGTAGTTTGCATTTCTAAAACAAATACCACCACGATTCTACAAAATGCAAAATAGTCTGCAGTTAAAAAACAGGCTTACTGACCTTGACTTGCTAATTAGAAAGAAACGTGGCCCCAACAAAAAACTATGAAAGGATTATAAAACTCCTTCAGGATGCAAATCCAACAATGTGACAAAATAAGATGGTTCTTTTCGAGCAGCGGTGTATAAAATTTGGTGAAAGTAAACAAAAGAAGAACATACAGGCAGACCAAGCATCAGGACCGAAAACTCAAAGCCTCGGACGTTGAAATTGCAATGCAAGAAAACCACAGCAATATGCTTAATTCCTAGAACTTTGTTAGTAAGTTCTCAGTCATTTGCATGTAAAATACACATTTAGTGGCAGATTTACTAGCAGCTTGTGCCAGCACAAACCCTCTTTTGGTGTTAAAAATGCTATCAGGATTTACGAAATACACCCAGTGAAAAATTAACAATGAAAAGATGTGGACAATTATTTTTGCTGCTGATCTTATTGCAAAAGTTGGAATTTCCCTTTTCAAAAATCAACTTTTTAAGAGAAGAGTATTTAAATAAATTATGCAATGGTAAATCAGGTTTGGGGTAGTCAATTTACAGGTATTTGCTCCATTATTTATCACCCCAAAATAAGCATGTCTTAAGTCATTTCCTTATAACCTGCTCGTAAACGAACAGTACAGAGCTATGAGAACATATCCAAAGTAATTCAAATCAGGACCTCTAGAAATAAAATAGTTATATTATGCAAGACATCAGGCATTTCAATCATTAGCTGACTGACATGTCATGCCTGTATGTTGCATTGCATAATGATTTGCAGCACAGTAAAAAGACTATATAGATGAAATAAAATATACACAAGCTGAAGAAATGCACTGAGAGCTGCTCTTTCCTGGAGAGGATGCAAAAAGCCAGCGCTCTAACTCTGTAACCACTAGATTGTTGCGTTGGATTATGGGTGACGGGTGTATTGTTTCAGCTGTCAGCGTGGGATGCTTTTTTACATCGCAACAATTTTTGTTTAGTAGCTAAACATTTTAACTCCTTGAAGCGTAACTCGATTGAATGAAATGGGTTTTAATTTGAGAAGCGTGTTGTTATCTGCAGCCTCCTGAGAGACAGATTTGTGGGGGCGTGTTAGAACGAGCCGTTTTAGGGGGGCGTGGCAGAGTCTTAACTTTGATAAAGAATATCTCTTTGGGTTTGAGACTTTAGTCTTTGCAACTTCAGGGATCTTATCTATGCACAATCAGCTTGTAACACTCCAAAGAGAAAGGAAAACGTGAAATCGCATCATATGACACCTTTAAGTAATTTGGCTTATCTAGTAAAAGCATCTTGATTTTAAGAATTTTTAGATATTACAAAAATACTAAGTAAGATGAGCCATTTTTTGCAGTTTGAACCGCTCGTGTTCTCAAAATATGTTCTACCCAAAGATCCTGTTTCTAAATCGAATGATTTCATGGCTTCTTTAAGATGTTGTGTGATGTTTCTGTAGAATGTAATCTGGTGGAGGGAGAGGACCATGTGGAGGTGAACGGGGAGATTTTCCAGAAGCCTTTCGTAGAGAAGCCTGTGAGTGCTGAGGACCACAATGTCTACATCTACTACCCCACATCTGCAGGAGGAGGCAGTCAGCGGCTCTTCCGCAAGGTGTGACCTTAATGAGTCTCAATCTATCCCTTCAACAACAAAATACACACCACATTACATCAGCTGAGTATTTTAAGCAAAATACTGGTCCTGCTTTATATTAAGTGGCCATAACTATTATGTACTTGCATCATAAAATAAGTACAGTGTACTTATTGTGTTCATATTGCATTGTAAAACACTTCTGCTGCTATTGAGGTGGGATAGGGGTAAGGTTAGGGACAGGTTTGGTGGTCTGGGTAGGTTTAAGGGTGGTTAAGGTGTAAGGGATGAGTCAACAGTGTAATTATAAATGTAGTTACATAATTTAATTGCAGATGTAATTACATGCATTTTTTAAAATGCAATTTAATGCAAAAATTAAAGTGCAATTTACAAACGTATGCGCATTGTACTAAATGATTAATTTAAATGTAAGTTACATAGTTAAGACATGAGAATGAGCTATATTATTAAACGTGAGAATGATTTGTGTTATAGTATATTGAACAGAATCGTAAGTGTATAGTTTAAGACTGCTTGCCCTGTCAGGTTCTCTGGTAAATGTGTCTCCTGTTTATTGTGTGAGACAGAAACAGTCGCTGTCACTCGTGTTGCCAGCTTGCTATTGAGAATAAATCCTGTTGTGAATAGGGTTTAAAGCCTAAGCAAATTTTTAAAATAATCAGTATTTGCAGCCTTTATTAAAATAATCAAATATATTCAAATTTATAGGTTGTCATTATACTGGCACTCGGTTACATAACAAAATGCCGAGCTGCTTAATAGCTTGTGTAACACTGACGTCTCTGATAGTTTGTGTTTTTAATGATTAGGTGGTGTAGTGTGGTGCAAATAAGTATTTATTATTCAAAAACAAGAAGATAGCATCATAACATGGTATACTTGAAAGGTTTATGTTAGCTAATAATTTAACTTCATTGATAAATTAACTTAAGCTTCATTGCATCAAATCGTCCAAACTCGTCCTAACGGCTGTGTTGAGCAGACGCGTGTCTCACGGTTTCTGATCATGTTACGTCTGTTTCAGATTGGCAGCAGAAGTAGCGTCTATTCTCCCGAGAGTAACGTCAGGAAGACTGGATCCTACATCTATGAGGAGTTCATGCCTACAGATGGAACGGATGTAAAGGTATCGCACAGAGGTCGACCGATGTATCGGTTTTGCCGATTAATCGGCACCGATAGTTTTTTGCTGGAACTATCGGTTATTGGCAAAAATCCATGCCAATAGTTTTCCGGGTTGCGTCCGTTGCTGGAACGGCTGAGAAGGGTCTGTTGTCATTACACAGTGCGAGAGCGGCCTCTAGTGGTTGAAATCACTGACAGCACGTGCTATTTGTTTAGACACGTGATACTGCACGATGAACAGAGCTGGAAACTTCAGACGCGGATTTAAATGCAGCCGACAGAAAATCCTGCCGCGCCATTCACATAGTTTTCCATTAAATTACATTATATTTGTCCCGAATTGTTGTTAATGCTTCATTTGTAGAGCTATAATATAGATCTCGCATTCTCTTTCCGTTTGCGCCGTTTTTTTTAAACACCAAACTTCAAACTCATATATGCCTCATTGTTCGTTCATTCTTGAAGTAAACTTGTATCTGTTTGGTGATTAAATAAACTGTTTTAGACCGCTGCTCGACTTGAACGCGAGGCGTCCGGAGTGTGTGTGATTCTCCTGTGTGTGTCCGGAGTTTGTGTGAGTCTAGTTCTCCTAGACTCAACGCTGCGCTTTTATTTTGATTAGATAATCATCAAGTGTTCAAGAATAGAAGAAGTTAAAGTGTGAGAGTATACATACAATATCCATATGTATATCATTTTAATGCTATGGCCTTTGTGTATATTTAAAGATGTGCATCTTTAAGCATGACAGTTGAAATGAAATGGTAACACTTTAAAATAAGAGTCCATTTGTAACATTAAGATTAATGAAAGCTGTGTAATGAAAGTATTGTTCCTTGTTAGAGTGTGTTAATTTCAACATTATTATTACTACTACTACTACTACTATTACTACTACTAGTAGTAGTATGGTTCAGTACTGTTTTTTTTAATAAAGCACTATTTTAGTTTTTGTTCAGTATCCATTTGAAAAACTATCGGTTAATTAATCGGTATCGGCCAGTGTGGTCCAACCTAGCTACCGGTATCGGCAAAATCCACTATCGGTCGACCTCTAGTATCGCAGTCGTTTATCTTCAGCAGAGCAAAAAACCTCACACACCATTTTCATGTATTTTCATATTAGTGGTGGTAATTCTGATTCATCAAAGTGACTCAAATATTTAGATTTTGTTTAGAGGAAAGTTTTCTCTCTCTCTCTCTCTCTCTCTCTGTTTCTGTTCATTCTGTTCTTCACAAAACGTCTTGAAATGTGATACTGTATGCGAAAACTCTTGAGTCGTGTCTGGCTGTTCAGTTCAGTTTTTTTTTTTTTATTTCCCTAGCTAACAAGTTGTTTACAGCATTTGGACAACAAAAAACATGACAAGTACATAAATTGTTAAATTGAGTTTTAGCTAAATTGGTACACTGCAAAAAATTAGGGATGCACCGATATGAAAATTTTGGCCGATACGATGATTCTTTATTTTTGAAAGCCGATAAACGATATGTTGACCGATAAATTTATATCCAAATTTTTTATATACTTTTTGAGAGCCTGATTACAAAAAAGGTTTAAGAATCTAAAAATTCTTAAATCAAGAAGGATTTTCTACTTGTCTATTTTTAGACATCTTGGCTGGAAACAAAATCAAAGTAATTAAAGCATTTTTTTTTTGCAGTGTAAAAGAGTCCAAAG
>NW_015508256.1:0-1129 GCF_001515645.1 Sinocyclocheilus grahami | reverse complement strand
TCGAATCACGATCTCAATTCCATTTCGATTTATCGTGCAGCCCTAGTAATCATCCATTAAGGGGCAATATTTGCCCCTTAATGGATGATTACTAGGGCCTATTATTTTTTTTAGAACGTTCCCTATTTCTGAAGCGGTCAGTGACTTCTGATTTCAGTTCTGCACATTTACAGAATCTCCTGCTTTAACCGAAGGAGCTGTCTACACTGCGCAATGAAACTATCACATATATCGTAAAACTTTTTTTTGTTTATGATGAGAGAATTCGCAAGTGCCAAAGTTAGTGCTCTGGAAAACTGGATTTCTTCATCCCTGGTGACTAATCTAAATGCCTCTGATTGGCTATTGCATTCATGCACTCAACAGGTACATGGTTGATTGGTTATAATGCTCGACAAAAACGCGCAAAAAGAAATCTTTGATGCAACTTTAACAGATCTAAATGCAATGTTGCATTCGGCACTTTTCATTCTATTTCATATTTTACTTTATTCGCAATAGTCATAATAGATTTAATTTAATTGTGCAGGTGCATTTTTCTTGAAATTGGTGGGCACTTTTGCCCCAGTCCCCTTTAATTTCCAACTCTGGCATGCAGTGATGACAGAATTTGCATTTTTGGGTGGAGTATGTCTTCTAAGTATATAGCACTCCTCTAGCATGGGTGATTGTCATGGTTTATACTCTCAGAGAATACATCAACTTACAATGCAATGTTAACCTCTTTTTAATTGGCCTGTTGTATAAAAGCAATTTCACATTTGAAATTGTGCTTTTGGTCTGAATATCAATGACAAGCGGACTGTGGCCGGGTGCTTTCGCCCAAATCACAGCTGTGCAAATTTGCCAGTCCTGGAAAGCACATGGAAACTAGAACGAACAGTTTACCACTGCCCCGAAACAGTTATTGTTATTAGTGGAAAGTTTTGCAAAGTGAGAGAGGTATTGCTATGACACTGTTTACTCCTGTGTTGACGCTTGCAGCAGCTAGCTAATGTTTGAATGTTTGCATTTTAACCGGGGTCAACACAGCAACTTGCGTGCAAGCATTTGCCCAAGAAGCGGTCATCCCTGCAACAGAAGTGATTTTTGAAAGAGATAAATGTATTTATTTGATTTGGTTTAGAAA
>NW_015508255.1:25066-26064 GCF_001515645.1 Sinocyclocheilus grahami | reverse complement strand
TTTTTTTTTTTTCTGCTTATGATAGAAACTGTAGTGAATGTAGTGGACCAGATACTGAGGGAAAAACAACAAACAAGTGTTCCAGGATGCACAGCATGAAGTTGGAGTTGTAATGTAGTCAAAAAGTGGGGACCTTGAAAAATTAAATTCATGTGGTAGTTTTGGTCTGTTCTTACTTAATTGCCATACTTAGGAATGATGACTTTACTATTATTATACGTAAATGTGTATAAATGTCATTTATACATTTTTAATTATAAAGAAAGAGTTGGTGTGTCAAAAATGTTGAATGGTTATGTATATAAATTGGTTTCTACAGTAATAAAAAACTATATTTAATTGAATATTTAATTAGGCAAGCAATGTTGTTTGCAATTGGTTATCTGTTGTTAAAGCAGACACAGTTTCTGCCAATCTCATGTTAATATTGAGTACCTATAGCGTAGTATTGCATCCTTCATATATCCAAAGATTCTTTAGTTTTATCAGATTTATAAAAGACAGATACAGCTCCTGGAGGCGTGCCATGGGTGGAGCTAAAGAAGCTTTTGCGTAGTGATTGTCTGCAAGCTGTGACATCAACATTAATAAAACAGGAACAAAAGCTTTATTGACTTAAATTAACTATGGCTAAAAATCTAATCCAGCCAATCCTGAATCAGATCCCGATGACTTCCGCAACCCAAATGAAGCAAATATACCCGTACTACTTATGATTGGTTTTGTGGTCCAGGGTCACATATATAGCATACTTTAAATTATCCCGTATCAGATCCATACAGATGGAACTGGGGAAGGTGGAGGGTGTCTGAAGCACTCTGCAGCTGCTACAGCAAGCACTAGCCGAGTATTTGAATGTTGCTCATTGGCTGCTGATGCAAGTAAAACCAATTGGCTGTACCATTTGAGTAATGATGTGATTATATTAGAGTATATCATCTAGAGATTCATGGCAGAACTTTATATGTACATGCATACACACACACACACACACACAC
>NW_015508255.1:20751-21209 GCF_001515645.1 Sinocyclocheilus grahami | reverse complement strand
GTGAAATTACATCTCACAGCATCTCTTCTTCTGAGTATGATAGTAGTTTTATATCCAGGTTCAGTTAAGCATAACTAATGGGCTTTTGTACTATACTTATGAGCGCCTTTATTCGTTTTTTTGTTTCAGAGTTTGTACCTTGGGTTGGTAATCAGCCGTGGGATGGTTATTTCACACTGTACATTTGTAAAGTCTGGGTTAATATTCTTATTTGCATATGTATGAGGTCAATATTATTGGACAGTAATAGTATGTGAAAAGAATGTGACCTGTTTTACAAAGACGCAAACATTACACAGTTTCACACACTTGTGTGCATTCATGTTTATCATGATCTAAAAACCCTTTTTTATCTAAAGGGTTATATTTAATGATGTGATTTTATACAAATGTGAATTATATGAAACTTTTATGTACGGATTCTCACTTTTTTTGGGGGATGTAGATTTTTTTTTTTT
>NW_015508255.1:11592-13539 GCF_001515645.1 Sinocyclocheilus grahami | reverse complement strand
ATGAATAAATGAATGCTTAATGTTAGGGGGTTGTTCCCATCCTTAACCCTAAACATCTGAGAAAGTAACTGATAATGCCTTGCAGGCACTGTAACAGAAGAACTGAGTGCCGAGCAAGCACTTCGGTTGTTATTATCTTTAGGATAGGGTCTTATTTAACAATATGGAGACTCTCCGACTCACTTTTAAGTGTGTTTGTTTGTGTGTGTTGTCTGAAAGAGTGTGATGTGCATTACACGTGTTCCATGTCCATGAGTTAACAGCTGTCTGTCTAGCGGGAGTCTAATCCACTGCGCTCTCTGCTGGAACTGTCACTTTCGATCACTCACTAACACACTCACACACATATGCACATTCACTTGGCACCATGATGGGTACTAAGTGGGCTTCCCTGGAAGATTGTCCTGACCATTGATCTTTAAAACTGGATGCCACATACTTCAAGACACCAACAAAATCTGAAGTGTATTAGTTATGATAAATTATATTATTGTTCAAAATTTGGGGGTCGAATTTGCATGCATGTGGAATGGTTAATTTGGTTCAGTGTTGTTGCTCTGTTTATATTGTGATTGATGGATGCATGGATATTAATACATAGATTCCGCATTAAGTTTGTCATATCAGGCACTTCCGATTTTTCCAGGTGATACATGAAACAAATTCAAATTAAACAGATTATTGGCCCAACGGTTATTTTAGCTATACTGATCATTTAATTTCACTGAGTTTATTATATAATGATGAGCTTTTTCTACAAAAAGAATCTGCTCTCAACTTCTATTCAAAGAGGTCTCCTTGTTGACCACTCCAAATGCTGTACCAGCAGCTAGCATCTATATGTTACTATCTATAGGTAGATGTATGTGATTCCGTGTGAGTAGTAGTTTGTCACCAGGTGTATCCCATCAGCACATTATCCCATAATGCACCTGTGTCTGTAGTTAGCTTTTGAATGGCAGCCAGAGCTTTAATCTTGGTCAGTGCAGGCATACTGTCTCTTAAACAAACACAAATCACAAGGGATGGTCACCATTGTATGTGCACCTGCATACATAAGTGTGTATGAATTCAACACTGACAGGTTTATCTATCATATAACAGCTGCTCTGAAGCAGAATGGTAAATCCAGACTCTTGTAATTGTACTAGGCAGAACTCCAGATGGCAGAGCTAGAAAACGCTACCTCAGACATCAGAAAAAGATAAGTAGGGTAGGATTCTACCCTGTGCATCTAAATGAATGCACGACCAGAGATAGACAACCACTCACAGATTATACCTCAGAGAAGCAGCTAAAGCTAATCCAGCCCAGCCTAGAACATAAACATGCATGTGTGAGCGCTTGCATGCATCGGCCTTCAGAGCAAGCAGAGGTGCTTGGTAGATTGGTAGCTCATAGAACATACAGGGGGGAATTTATGGGTAAGTGAATGTCAGTTTGGATCTTTCTGCTTGTATTATTCTACATTTTTGTTTTGTGATTGTGCATGTAATGGAGATGGGTTTTTAGAGATGAAGGACTTGCACACTAATGAACTAACTATAAAGTATTATAGCATGGCTTTCAGTTATCTTGTCAGATAAACTGCTTATGACAGAAACTGTAAATCCATTTACATAGCCTAGAATACATCCTTTTCTATCATTCATAATTTTTGGGGTCAAACTTATTTATTTATTTAATAAATTAGCACTTCTATTCAGCAATGACACATTAAATTGGTGAATAGAAAGTTCAAAAGACATTTATTTGAAACAGAAATCTATTGTAAAAAGGCGTCGCCTTGGAATTATAAGGTTATATCTGACATTTTTGTCAAAATGGATTTATTCACATATTCGTATTCTGTGACAATTTATTTAGATTATGTGATGTTTGTTTTGTAAGCTGTGTACATTCTGGGCCTTTTTTTAGAAAACAAAAAGGGTTCTATCTACAGAAGTC
>NW_015508255.1:1296-3907 GCF_001515645.1 Sinocyclocheilus grahami | reverse complement strand
ACCCACATATAATTTCAAACAAACACTTTCGACACAGTGTATGGCATGTATCTCTTTCAGTGACTTTCATCATTTTTAAGCATATTTAAAGAGCACAAAGCAATAATTTAAAAAAGGAAATTAGATCATTTATGCCTACAGCAAAAATGATGATTGAGTTGCACACCAATGTTTAAATGATTACGAGGTTGTTCAAAAGGGAGATGAGCAATAATAGTAGCGATGCTTGCCTTAGTAAACACTGCTAAACAATAAACTCATGGTTTATTGTGCTAATTATTCTGAATGTGGATGTATTGTGAAGGTCAGCACGCACATAGCCGAGTGCTGCCACATTTTGGCTAAAATAATAATTACAGGAAGGGAATGCGTTCATAAAGCTCTGGACCTGTTTGCTCTTTTTTTTTAGTGGGAAAAGCTACATATGTCTACAAGCGAGCGGCGGAAGATCTTCTGTTCTGTGACTTTTCACCTGGCGGCTGTGGTGTGTGTCATCTGGTCACTCTACGTTCTGATTGACCGCACAGCTGAAGAGATCCGCCAAGGCAAGAACAATGGTAAACACACTAACACAGTAGCCTATATTTATGCATCGGTTTTAATGTTTGCAATAGTATCCACTGTTATTATGTCATAGTTTAGTATGCTTGAATGTTATATTGAACAATCAGGGTAATGCAGTATCGTGTAAAGTAGCTTCGATTAAGCTAATGTTAAGTCTTTTTTATTAAAGAATCTTCAGGACAAAATACAAATCATATTTACAAATCAAGCTAAACATATCATGATTTTAAATCATGTACTCTCAAATGAAATGGGGGGGGCAGTTTTGTTCATGTTAACTAAAAAAAGACTATTAAAAATATTTTTTGGTCATCTAAATAAAGCTTAATCAAAATAAAATATAAATATTAGATGAAAAAATTGAAATTTTGCCTTGGCATCTAACTGAAATAAGTCTAAGCTGAAGTAAACCTCAGTTAAAATGACTAAAACTGAAATAAAAATAAATTAAAGTTATATAGAAATATCTGAAAAACAAAACTAATAAAAATGACAAAAGCACATAACAAAATTACTACAATTTAAACTACGATTAATATTAACATTTAAATATAAAAATAAAAACTAATTTGAAATATGAATAAATACTAGATAATATAATATAATATTAAATATAAAAAAAACTATTAGATAGTTGCTGCCATTTTAAGATCACATGATCTGCTATGTCTTGCTATTTTAAGTTAAAATACACAAGTTGCATTCAAGTTAAGAATGTTAAGTTGGTCAGCATCTGAGCCAGTTTTATTTTAATGAGACACTAATATAGTTTTGCTTAATATTTTGAATGAGTTTTATATGGGTTATGTTGTTTTTGTTAACATCTATTTTATTTCAAGTAATATTTTTTTCTGGTTTTAGTTTTAGTTAACCCTGATCTGAGCTTAACTTATTGTTTACCTTCAAATATTACTATAATAATTTTCATACTTCCTTTCCAGTGCACCAAAAATTGAATAGAATTTTATTTGCATCGAGTCCAAGATTGTTCTTTTTTGGTAAATGCTCATGTAAAGAGCTGTTCAGTCATGACCTCAGTTTGTAGGCTGACTTGGTAGACTATTTTACCATGGATGCCCTGTTTTTAAACTTGGATTAATTTACATTAAAGCAACTAGTAGCAGAATTTATATACTATATATACACTTTTTATATTTAAGTCTCATAAAACTAAAAAACGGAACAGCTATTTAATGTGAAGCAGCAGCGATAAACAAAGAATGAATTAATCTAGACCAGTAAGTATCAATATAAAGTCCAAGCCAACTGGGACAAATAAGAGAAACAAAAAATGATTTACTGCAGCTTTTAATGCAATGATGTAGTAAGCTACTGTAATTTTGGAACTGTATAGCCGTGTGAGAAGTAATTCAACTTCAGAGTAGCTGTAAAATAATAAAATATAGTGCTGTAATTCCATGCCATGCTGTCATTGCACACACAGCGTTGGTGCGTTTGTCCCCTCTCAATGCCGTAGGGGTGCTGGATTGGCCGTTCTGGACCAAGCTCATCGTGGTGGCGGTTGGCTTTTCTGGAGGACTCATCTTCATGTATATTCAGTGCAAAGTCTACCTGCAGCTCTGGAGGAGGCTGAAGGCTTTCAACAGGATCATCTTTGTACAGAACTGCCCTGACACCGTCCGCGACGAAGAGAACAGGCCACCCCCAGTCACCCAGAGCAACGGCACGCACGGGACAGCGGAGGCTCCCGCTCCTCAGACACAAACAAACACAGGAGTGGAAATGGCCCCTGTTTGACGATGGATGCTTGCTGCACTGAATCTCAGTTGCGGAAAAATTTAGGAAAGGGCTTCTGGTGTATTTGACCAAAGTGATGTGATTTACATATAACAAAAGCACTTTTTACATTTTTATTAGAGGGTGGGTAAACTTATATATAGGGCTGTCAAATTATAACATTAAAAGGAATAGCTCAGCCCAAAATAAAGATTGTCATAATTTACTCACCCTCGTGTCTTTCCAAACCTGTATAAGTTTCTTTCTTATGTTGAACACAAAAGAAGATATTTTGAAGAATGCTGGTAAT
>NW_015508255.1:0-1139 GCF_001515645.1 Sinocyclocheilus grahami | reverse complement strand
TGTGTGTATTTATATGTACATAATAAATATACCCAGCACACACATATATATTATGTAAACAAAAACTTTTAATTTGGATGCGCTTAATCACGATTAATCGTCTGACAGCACTAGTACACAGTATATATATATATATATTCTGAAGGATTTTACTGAGGGGTTTGTTCATGTATCATTTTCCTGTATTTATACAATATTTGATTCCTAAAAACATGGTTAAAAACTTATTATTTTCTGACTGTTGACAGTATTTTCTGATTTATGAAGTGATAAAAAGAGATATTCAAAATATCCCCCCTGTAAAAACTTGAGTAATATGTCAACAAAATGAAACAAGAATTTTAAACCTGGCTTTATCTAAAGTTTAGATTTCTATTCTGTAAATTAGTGCACATTTAATTAAATTTGTATTTTCAAACATAACATTTCAGAACACTTGTAATACAAAACAGTTTATACAAAAATTGCTGAGAGGAGGTGCTCTACCAACGATATAGGAGGTGCAATCAAAAAGCCATGTCAATTCAAAAAGGTGCAGCACTCACTCTTGAATGACGTTTCGGCCGTTATCCAGGCCTTCATCAGATATCAAGAACAGCATTACCAAACCATGCTTTAACATTCTTGCAATCAGCAACAGGTGTGTCACTGCCAATTAGGGGAGTGGCTTCCAAACAAGTTAAAGAAGAAGAAAAAAACAGAGTTAGTAAAACATACCATAATCAATTTCTTGATTGAGACCTTTGGGAAATAATGTATCTAGTAAAAATCCAAAACAGTTTGAAATTTTTTATGTAAACAATCAACAGGACGTTTGGTGATATCTGTTAGTTGAAAGAATAGCAACCCAAAAATGAAAATGTAGGCACTCTCGGGCTATTCAAGATGTAGATTCATTTGTTTCTTTATCGGAACAGATTTATTTAGCATTACATCTCTTGCTCAGCGGTGAATCCTCTGCAGTGAATGGGTGCCGTCAGAATGAGAGTCCAAACAGCTGATAAAAGCTGCTAAATTTCTCCAAATCTGTTTTGGTGAAGAAACAAACTCATCTACATCTCAGATGGTCTGATAATGAGTAGATTTTCAGCAAATGTGTATTTTGGGAAGAACTAATCCTTTAATTGTTTTATTCTATT
>NW_015508254.1:26085-26482 GCF_001515645.1 Sinocyclocheilus grahami | reverse complement strand
CACACACACACACACACACAGAGAGAGAGCTCTAAACGAGGAGAGATCATAGACGTCTACTGTTTTTTGTGAAGCTAATTATAATGACTAAAGACTAACTAAAGAGAAAACCTTTTTGCATATTTAAAAATCAAAACAGAATTAAAAATAATACAACAGAACATAATTAGAATAAAAATGAATCAGAACATAATTAAAAAATACATTTAATTGTATTCAAATTTCGTCCTCAATGTCTATAATTAAGGAAAAATGCGGTAGAAAGAATTTTCAACCAGAAATTGCTAGTAAATTTCACAAATAAGAAAAAAGAAAAAACAAGTAACACACTGATTTAAAGTAGAAAGACTGAAATTGTATTTTCTATATATTTTATACCCCAATAATGTTTTTTTTT
>NW_015508254.1:25310-26075 GCF_001515645.1 Sinocyclocheilus grahami | reverse complement strand
CACACACACACACACACACACACACAGACACGCATTATCATTGTGTGTTTAAACAGCAGCAGGTTCATGCTCTCACATGCATGTAGTAGAGACGTTTCCTCTGTTTGTGCTGAACAGTGGAAACATGCTGTCTGAACAAACACTCATGACCTCACAGACGTTTGCCATGTTTCCCTGGTCATGTTCTCTGGTCATATTCAGAATACTATCATACTACTGCTGTTTCTGCAGTATGCATGCTGTGTGAAGGATGCATTTATTGTATGCATAGAAAATCCGGATTACATTCGCCAAAATGTACTCATCCATTTCTATTGTGTTTGAACTGGAAGCTATATCAGCTGTATATTTTAGCATCTCCTTGTTGATGCAGTGTTTGACCAGATTTTTTTTTACACAAAATTGTACTAAAAAAAGCAAAAAACTGAATTTATTTTGGAGATGTTAATTCAAAGCCACTCTCTGAATTAAACATGCAACATAATGATGTCACGTGAAATCCTTATAATTACATATTGCTTCACATACAGTTTTAAAATAGCTAGACTTAATTGGTTGTTAACATTTTAATTTTATTTTCATTTTATTTATGCGATTTATGCGAGTCTTTTTACTTTTGTGCTGTTTAAGTCAAGAGACTAGTGCTCATATTAGTGTTATAGTGATTAGTGATATAGTGATATAGTATTATGTGATGAAAGCCCTGATGAAAGCTATTTTATTTTATGTACAGTGGGTACGGAAAGTATTCAGACCCCCTTAAAT
>NW_015508254.1:21986-22972 GCF_001515645.1 Sinocyclocheilus grahami | reverse complement strand
TTTTATTTTATTTTATTTTATTTTATTTTATTTTATTTTATTATGAAAACACTTTTTTTTCCCATTTGTGCTGTTTAAGTCAAGCATCACTATTACTTGTGCTCATTGTTAGTGATGTATTTATTATTATTTATTTTATTTTATGCACAGTACTTTTTGTCAAGCAACTATTACTGGTTCTCATTGTTAGTGATGTGTTTATTATGATAGATTTTAATTCATTATTTAATATCTTTTTTGCCAAATTTTATTTTAATTTGGCCCAATATTAACTGTATTGTTTTGGTGATACTAAAGCTCCACGAATTCTCTTTTCTCTCTCTCTGCAGACTTTCAGTTCTCCATTATGCAGTATTGCATTGCCATGAACTCAAATCAAGCTTCAAGAAGGAGGGCAATATTTTGCATCACCGCTAAACAACAGTAATCAGATTTACTTCAAACTGTCACATGTCATTGACTTGAATGTATATCCTATGGAATGACAGCTAACGCTCATTACACCTTTCACCGTGTTTTCCCAGATAAACCTCCCCTTACCATGCATTAAGGCGAATTCTGCTACAAACGTGTTTTGCGCAACACGGGAGCCGTGAACGTTTACAGTAAGCGCTAACATTAGTCACTCCTCCATTTTCTCTCGAATTCTGTGGTTTTATTTGCGGAAATTGGTATGTTTTCAAGCTCCTGCACATTCTCACAAGGCCTGTCAATCGGATTGTCATCTGCATTATCTCTAGATTGTTTTTATGCAATATGATGCAAGTAATAAGCAATACTGGGATGTTTGGTAGCTTTAATCATTGCCAATAAAAGAGCGTGACTTCTTCACACAATCAGAAGATTTTTATGGTGGTTGTGAGGAATTTTATCTCGACTGCATGATAGTTGTGGTCACCAGTCATTAAATAACAAAAACAAATACCCCTTTTACTGTTAACACTGTGACCTGTTACGGTTTCTGTAATATGAAATCTTAATAACTC
>NW_015508254.1:20263-21409 GCF_001515645.1 Sinocyclocheilus grahami | reverse complement strand
GATTTGCTGCTCAAGAAACATTTCTGATTATTATCAATATTAAAAGCATTTTTATTTTTGTGGAAACTGTGATACATATTTATTTAAGGATTCTTTGATGAACAGAACGTTTAAAAAAAAGAGCATTCATTTGAAATACAAATCTTTCGTGACATTATAAATGTGTTTACTGTCACTATTGATCAATTGAATACATCCTTGATGAATAAAAGTATTACTTTCTTTAAAAGAAATTGAATGTGAGTAGCACTGACCTCCCATAACTTGAATAAATATGAATCTCCTTCCTCATAAAGCGACACCAATGCATTATTAATTGCTGTTGCACAATTGGCAAAAACCTCTTCACACGTTATCCTAAAAAGCGTGTTTGACATGAAACAGTCAGTAGGTCAAACGGAACTGGCTCTGTGAAATCCTGGACCACTTAAAAAAAAAAAGCAACTCTTTCTCAGCAGCAATTGCTTAAAACACCTCGTTGTAGGAAAAAGAATGTGCGCCCTTGTTCCAAATATAGCGTGTTTGGTCAGCACGGTTTCTCCTGGTTGTGGCTCTGGGAAAAGAGGCTTTTGATCTGAGTCAGGCCCTGTGTATGTTGTTTACTCAGGGCTCGAGGCAGTCGAGGGCCCCGTATTCTGGCCAGAACTGCGGTCACGCATACTCAAGGCTGAGAGGCCGACCACAGACTGACCAGAGGGACACAATCCAGAGCTCAGGCATGTTAGAAACTCATTAGCTTGAATTTCCACGCAACGTCTTAAAAATAAAGATTCTTCAGTGGCTCTTTAGAGCACTTTAGAGTTTTGAGAACAATTTTTATCTGTACAAGGTTCTTGAGTTGCTATATGGTTCTTTGTAGATGAAAAAAGGTCTTAGTGTTTCATTATAGGTTCTTCAGAGCATCAGTATATTGGGAGAAGAATTACATTTACAAATGTAAAAAGTCTACATATGAGAATTTACATGTGCTTTATTGTCAGGAATCATAATGGACCTTAAAAAAGGACATTATATATATAGACAAATCTCTATAAAGACGTTGTGGTATGGTGACATTATTTTCAAAGCAATTAAGCAAATTTTTATCCCAAATCTAATTATCATTAGTGTAATGTGGAAAAATATTAAAATGTTTTAATATATATA
>NW_015508254.1:14571-16501 GCF_001515645.1 Sinocyclocheilus grahami | reverse complement strand
TGTGTGTGTGTGTGTGTGTGTGTTGCTGAATGTTTTACTGCCTCTTACAAACACACACAGACAATCAGACGACACTGAACACATCAGAACTTCTAACTGACCATCTTATCACAGATCGGCAGACACAAACCTGAGCAGACAGACACTAGAGGATCGATGGTTATGTAACTACACGTGAATTCTTTAACTGCCAAATACACGCTCGTGATCTTTTTTTATTTAAATCAAACTTGCTGAATGTTATTTTGCAATTCAAAAGATCTTGCTCATTCATAGCTCAAAAAAATCCTTTGGAGAAATAAAACAAACACCAATGAGTCACTAGTTGTCATCGAGTAAGATTCAAAAGCTATATAATGAATGTTGAGAGCAGCTCAGAACGTTTGATGAGAAATGTTTGAGTTCATATTGAGATCTTATGATCACAGTCTTGACATTTGTTTGGTTCACTGAAAACAATTGTGTAGGATAAACAATTTTCACTTGAATTGGTAGTAAATGTCACAAATAATTACAAAGAAATGGCTTTTCTTTGTTCTTCTTGTAAAACATACTCTAATAATCTTTATTCAAATCTGAGCACAGTTGGGTCATTTTTTAATTCTGATAGGTTAGAGAAGAAGTGAGAGGTTTGTAGGAGAAGAAGAAGACTCCTACTTGAGAACTTTGATGTTTCTTTCTTACAATCATAATTATATCAGATTCCCGAAACACACTCACGCACCCTCCTCAACTGCTTAATGCTTCCTTTTTGTTTTTACATTGATTTTGCAAATGCAAATGCATAATCATATATCAAATTAACAGGGAGAAAAGCTTTATCAAGGTCCAGAAGTGTGTAGACAGAGTGTCTCCATCTCGATCCGCCCCCGGTACCTGCCCAGGTGAGTCACGGCGCAGGGTGAGGTTCAGTGCACCAACCCGTCTCTAACTCAGTCGTTCCTCTCCAAAGTCATAGTGAGTGTTTTCCAGCACCAGTCGAACGCTGCAGTGATTCATGTGCTGTTAATAAACACAGTTTGATAAGATACAGCTGCTCGCTATCTCGAGTGGAAACCTATTACAAACACTTACAAACGATTACATGCTGGATTCAGCTCGATCGAGCGGCGCTCGGATAACATGCGCCCAATTGCCCTACGAAAATTACATATAAAATTAAAGGCTTATCTGACAGCTTGAATACATGCAATGCACACATTATCCTGAGAGTGACGGCCAATAAAGTGAGTGCTGAGATGACAGACGTTCTGAGTCAGACGCAGCAGCTTTACTTTTAGAAAGAAAGTCATTTTAAAAGGCACTTAATCAGTATCTAATAAAGACATGCACGTTTGGGTTTGCAAGATTTAATCTCTATTGTGTTTGCTATAAAGCAATTAGAGTAAAAGGCGAGCAAATTAAGAAATTACGCCAGTACTATCATGTCACTTCAAAAAAAAGATTTTCTTAACATTCTTAAATCAAATACATTTGCTTGAGAAGTAAAATGACGAGATAGTAAGTCTTGTTTTTGTGAAAAAATGTGTCAAAATATCTGTCAGTGTGGTAAGAATTTTTTTTAAGCCCGTTTCTGCCATGGAATAAAAAATATAAAAAGGTAATTGCAACTTTTTATCTCCCAATTCTGACTTTTTTTCCAAAGAACTGTAAATATTTATATTTCAAAACATTGAGAAATATTTTTAATTTTGAGACGAAGTTGTAATTACCTTTATTTTCTTATCCTGTGGTGGAAATAAGCTTCCATAGAAAATGTAATTTGTTTTCACTAGTAATTTTTTTCTTTTTTAATAAATTTTTTTGTTTTGTTTTAGAAAACACAACTTATACCTTAATATAATTTTGCTACATATCTTGATTTATTAATTTGTACTATTTGTACTGCAAAACAAGACAAACATACTGAGTAGGAAAATCTTTTTTTTTT
>NW_015508254.1:5396-7143 GCF_001515645.1 Sinocyclocheilus grahami | reverse complement strand
ACACACACACACACACACATATGAATACAAAAGTCTTCTATCCACAGTTGTATGGATAACACATTGTTATTTCAATAAACAGTGAAAGTAATTTTATTTATTGTTTGTTTTGTTATTTAATTACATTTGTTCGTTTAGAAGACACTTTTATCCAAATATCTTTGTTTGTTTATTGAGTTATTTACAGACACTTTTATCCAAAAAGAATTAGTCATTCATTCATTCATTCATTCATTCATTAGTTTAAGTTGTTTGTTTACATAATTTTGCAGGTAATTTGGCCCTAAATAACTAAATAGTATGGATTTATTTATTTACTTACTTACTTGCTTTTATCTAAATAATGTTTATTTGTTTCTTTGATTGGATGGTTGTTTGTTTAGTTATTTATTTGCATTTGTTTATTTACCAGACACTTTTGTCCAAAATAACTTATTTATTTATTTACTTGTCCGTTCGCCCGCCCATCCATCCAAAATACCCTTTATTTATTTGCCTTTATTTATTTGTTTGTTTGGATGGTTGGTTGGTTGGTTGTTTAGTTATTTATTTACGTTTATTTATATAGCAGGCACTTTTATCCAAAAGGCCAAAAGACTATTTATTTATTTACGTTCTTTCTTTCTTATTAATTATTTAATTCATTCAAAATTACTTTTTTGAATTAATAAATTTTTTTACTTAGCAGATTGTTAGTATTTAGAGAACCTACTGTATATTCTCAACTATTTATTGTTTTTAGTGATTTTTTTTTTTTTTCAGAAAAAGTGTTAAAATGAGGTATTGTGGTATATATTTTGGCTACTTTATGATAAAAGTTTTTATGTGTAAATCACTTTGGATAAAAGTGTCTGCTAAATGAATAAATGCAATGTGAAAAAGACTTTTTGAAAGCCCAAACTGACTTAAAAGACAGAAATAGCCCTGGAGATGTTTCAGAGGATGTGATTTAGGAACGGCGTGACAGAAGTTGCCTGAGCAATCACTGAAGATTCACATAATTACTGTAAAAGCATTTGGTTTCATATGGCCATGCATGTTGAGACAAAACACTTCTACTAATTAACGGAGCGTTGCATAACCAGCTGGATAACTAAAGAGATTGTCAATTTTTTTTCAAGGATGAACGTTTGTGCCCAGAGGAGCATTTTATTGCTTGGAGGTTGTTCTTGTGTAGCTCTTGAAATTTCTCAAGTATTGAGTCGATAATTGTCAAACTGTAAGACAGTAGCTCTATGAAGTGAATGGCAGCTCAGGCTTCATATATCTTTTCTGAAGCTTTGGAGGAAACATGAAATTATTGAGCAGAAGCATTAGGAGACTGACTAGTATTATTTAATCCCATTTCTTGCTTGAGTAAACAAGTGAGTGAATGAAGGTTGTTTTTGTCCTACATGTGAGCACTGTGTTTGTATATTGTTGACGTGTGAATTATAACACCACGTGTGATGGTTGTGTGATTATGTTCATTGTCTGCTGTAACTCTCAGTCATTTGCATAAGTAAATGGAGTGTGTGTCTTTCAGAAGTGAGCGGCTCATTCTCGCCCTGCAGTAGCCCGTGTGTGATGCAGATTCATGCTCATTTAAAGGCCATTAAGAGACATCTCTTGATCTGTGATCCACTTCAAAGGTGTGAAGAGTGTGTGAGTGCGATTCAACTCTATAATTACATTTAAACACAGTAGTTGAAGAGAGACTAGATAACATCTAACCTCAGTGCCCTCTTCACACACACACACACACACA
>NW_015508254.1:4681-4971 GCF_001515645.1 Sinocyclocheilus grahami | reverse complement strand
TTTTTTTTTAACTTTGAAAAACTATTTTTACAGTGATGGTGAATTTTTTATATATATAAATATTTTTATCCACAGTACTAAAATTTACAAGTATTTGTTTGTTTATTTTTTTTAATTGATGCCTCAATTTGCAAACAAGACTACAATATAAGAAAGTTTGAACCATTAAAAATAAAACATAAATACATACAAATACAAGAAATCTATAAAACTATGTACAGTGGGTACGGAAAGTATTCAGACCGTCTTAAATTGTTCACTCTTTGTTATATTGCAGCCATTTGCTAAAA
>NW_015508254.1:2143-2828 GCF_001515645.1 Sinocyclocheilus grahami | reverse complement strand
CGGTACGAGACTCAAACCCACAACCTTTGGGTTACGAGTCCGACTTAGGCCACGACTTCCCCCTATTAAGATGTTTCTTCTAAGAAGAAGACCCCAGTTATCTTATTTATTCACATATGAAGTTCACAAACTGCGCTCAGATTATTGCAATCAAAAGTCTAATGAATTTAAGGAGAAACATCTGAGAACTCCATTACGTCTCCTCCTGAGATCTGAAAGAGTCTGTGGCTTTAAAACAGCTGAGGTTGTTTTCTGACTGTCTCTTTAGAGATCTGTTGTCAAATGCATGAAAATGTGCATGCAAAAAGAAAAAGATCTGAGCATTTGTGCTCATTGTTTCCTAAAAGCCTTTTTCTATTTTAGCTCTTTATTTTTAGGCCTCCACATGCAATAACAAGTGCAGCCCGACGGACCATCATGTTTTAATCATACGATACCACAAATTTGATCACTTTCCTCCCCTCAAAACACAAACACACACTCACACGCATCACAAAAGCCATGCTCATTTCATCTCATCACATACTGTATAATTACGCAGAAAACATGTACAGTATTTTTAGATATTTGAGTATCTGGGAACGAGAATCAGGCCCAAAAGACACTCAAAGTAAATGAAAGCAGACTCAAGCTCAATTTGGCGTGCTCTTTCATTCCGAAATGTGTTTGATTGTAATGCATAACA
>NW_015508254.1:0-736 GCF_001515645.1 Sinocyclocheilus grahami | reverse complement strand
ACACACACACACACACACACACACACATGTCCTGTTCCTGCATGCCATCTTAAGTCAAGTGAGATGGATAAAAGATTCTTCATTCCATCGGTTGCACTGCAAACAAAACACTTTTGTTTCCACTCATAACATAAAATTACATTGTTTGAGACAAATGCATGCTAATGAGTCACTATAAATGTATATACCATTTTTTAAAATAATTTACCATGGTATTTTGTACATGGTGCCATGGTAATACCACATTTCTGGTCATTTACCATGATATCGCCATGATATTTTGTATGTGATACCATATTAATACTATGTTTTGAACATTTACCATGTTATTTTATACACAGTACCACAATAACATGTCTTCAGACATTTACCATGGTATTTTGGACATAGTGTCATGGTAATATCATGCATTTTTTATCATGCCATTTTGTGTATGGTACCTTGGCATGATTTTTTTGTTCATTTATCATGGGATTTTATACATGATGCTATAATAATAATTTTTTTTAAATGTACCATGATATTTGGGACTTGATAATATGCGGTGTTTTTTTTAGTATTTAGTACTATTTATGTAATATATTATTTATTAATATTTGAATTAACTTTTATTTTTATATTCTCTGTTTTAATTTAAATTTTATTTACGTTTTAGTATTTCTGTGCTTTTGTTATTTTTATTAGTTTTAAAAAAGTTAAAAAATAAATGTTAAATATTAGTTTATTGTATATATAT
>NW_015508253.1:25627-26123 GCF_001515645.1 Sinocyclocheilus grahami | reverse complement strand
ACAATGTAGAAAATAAATGATGCACCGTGATGGATTCAAGTTCAATCAGTTTTAGTTTGCAGTGGGTTAGGGTTACAATGAAGACAGAAGTGTGACAAATGTGACAGGAAGCACACAACCTGAACTTTACCACTCATTTTCAATTCAGTTCAACTAGATTGTTACATTTTGCCAAGTAAAAATAATGCTAGATACTATTAACACAAAGTAGACACTAACTCATGCGATAAGGAGTGCTGAAATTTCTCTAAACCTGCTGTGAAACAGACAGCCGTTTTCTTGGATATCCGGAATCTGTCTGGAGGCGTTCTGGAAAAACAGCAACCACTGTCATTCCATGAAGCATCAGTGGTGCCTTTATAATGGAAATAAAGTGGCATAAAGATAATTGTTTAGCAATAAAGATTTAACCCCACTGAAATTCAACCGCAAACCTAGAAATACCGCTTGCAAGAATCTTGAGGTTTGGTCCTTTGCTACTTTTTTAGTCCCCACA
>NW_015508253.1:16382-17387 GCF_001515645.1 Sinocyclocheilus grahami | reverse complement strand
AAAGTAGGTGTGTTTAGATAAAGATACACTACTTGGTCAAAAGTATGTGGACACCTGAACATCCCTCTCATGTGTACTAGTTGAACATTTAAATTCAAAACCATGGACATAAATAGGAAGCTCAGCTTGTTCAAATTCATTCAAAAAGTGCTGAATGGGGTTCATGACTTGGTTTTGCGCAAGTTCTTCCATACTAGACTCTTCACATCTTCAAAAATGTGACTGGATAACCATACGCTTGATTTTAAACACCTGTTGTATCTGAAACACCCAAGCCAGTTCATTAGAAAAAAGGTGTCCACATTCTTTAGGCCATGAAATGTATGTTTGTGTGAGATTAGAACATGTCAAATAAAGCTACGCTCTCCCAAACCAAGATCTATCACACAGAGACCAATATCAGAGTTTCTTTATGTTGATCATGACTCAATGATTCTCATACTGAGTCTCAGTGTGGTAGATCTCAGGTAATGACTGAAATGAGAGCAGGAAAAAAAAAAGTGAGATCTAGGCACGATGCACATTAAGTCATGCTGACTGCTAGTTTGGTCTCGATCTGTTGTGGGACTTTGAGGTGATTGGGTGACTTACACTTGCATTGTTGTCAAAGCACTGTGTCGGACCTTTCCGATAGCGTGGGTTCTGGGCTATCTTGCAGGGATCTGGACCTGGAGCTGTGAGACCAAGTTCAGGATACAAATCAGCACAATCTAGAGTCTAGATACCATGTGAAAACGCAACGAATTTGTAAAATGTGATTTGTATGGAAACATGTGATTGCTGGTTTATTTAGTAAAGTACCAAAAATACCAGCATCGCACAATTTTAAAGTCAAAGTAAAACTTTGCAACCTATTTAACCATCATAAGTCACGTATTTCCAAGGAAAATGGGACATTTGATGAGATAAACATGTTGGGTAATGACTTGAGAACTTGACTTGATTAACCATTTTTCCAGTTCACTGAAATCAGCTGTTCGAACAAACCGATTAGCTAAAATGACA
>NW_015508253.1:14368-15059 GCF_001515645.1 Sinocyclocheilus grahami | reverse complement strand
GTTTTCCCACAAAAGAAAGGTTTGGAACATGAGGGTTAGTGTGATTTTTGTGTGAACTGGGAAAGTTACAAAAGGCATCATTTCAATTCACTCACCAGGCTGCTGCAGAAGCCCACCAACCAATGTTCAGGATGTCAGCTATGGTGGGCTAAAAGGGACAAACAACATGTTTTAAACCTACACAGGGCACTAGGGCCACCTAAAATGTCCTTGTGATGTACCATCCCCATTAAAATCAGCATATACTCTAAGCTGTTGGCACCTTAAACTCTTATTCTCTCAGACAGTCTTCTCTAACTTTGCAAGTTGCATATCCGGAGCTGAGAAGCACCAAAACATCCTGATTTTTATTGGCAGGGGGCCCTATTACGACCCTGCCAGACAGAAAGGACCCGGTGCCAAACAATACGGGAGATATTAGACGAAAGCTCAGCAGATGCAAGCTTAAATCCACAAACAAGGCTAAACGAATGAGCTCAGGGGACCATTAGCTGCCACACACACTGCTCTGATTAGCATGAGAGAGAGGAAGTGTCTCTTTGTGATGATTCATGGTTGACTCTCTGTGCTGTGAGAGATTTAGTCAGCATGTAAGACAAGGTCGAAATCGTTCAAGTCACAAAGATCAGAGAGAGTATCGTGAGGATAACTTATCAGTGTGATATGGAACAATAATATGAAGTTCACTAAT
>NW_015508253.1:4138-5366 GCF_001515645.1 Sinocyclocheilus grahami | reverse complement strand
CGAAAACAAATGATATAATTATAATAATCAATATACGATTTTTTTTCTCAAATAAAGATAACTGCTTTGTTTGTAGGTAAACGTATGTAAAGGTCAGGAGCAATCAATATGTTTTATATTGAAACTTTATCACATTAAACGGACAACCAAATTTTTTTTTCTCTAAATTCGTTCCACGATTAAGTTCCATATAAGTCTCACCTGGAGCAGTTCTGACAATCCACAGTCCCCTTAAAAGTTGTCTCATTGTTCCCAAAGAAATACTGTCTCTGCTCTTTGATGCAACTCTCTTTAGATGGTTTTTCAGACAGGTCCTCATCTAGGTCCGCTGTGAACAAAACACAATTGCTATTCAATTGCCATGAGCTACAATACTTTAAGTGCTTATTTGAATTACTGTTGATTCAGTGGCTAAATAACACCCACTGAACGGTCAATCAGTCAATAAAAAAATTCAATCAAAATTTCCCAAAGTACACAGAATACAGTCAAAATTAACACCATGCCCCTATCACATTTATAGTCTTTGACATTCTGAAATAGAATATGTGGTCACACTCTGTGGTCGCACATTAATTCAACATTAGCATTCATTAGCACTGTAGTTTTGGCAGTACACCAGACGACAATGAAAACAGGCATCTTGCCAAATTGCAGTGGCTTGATCATCGTTTCAGAGCAATACATTACTAATGTCGGGATCTTACCTGCCTCAAGGAAATTAGGAAATGTGATGCTGACAAACAACTGCTGCAATATCGACCTGGAGAAATCAGAAGAAATATTGATTTTGATAAGAACAATGTTTTTGTCCGTATAATGAAAGTCTTTGGGTTCCAAAACAATCCTATTCACTTGTAAAACACAACAAAACATAAAATGAGGCACTTTAAAAAAATATATATCCCCTCTTGTTTTCCCACAAAAGAAAGGTTTGGAACATGAGGGTTAGTGTGATTTTTGTGTGAACTGGGAAAGTTACAAAAGGCATCATTTCAATTCACTCACCAGGCTGCTGCAGAAGCCCACCAACCAATGTTCAGGATGTCAGCTATGGTGGGCTAAAAGGGACAAACAACATGTTTTAAACCTACACAGGGCACTAGGGCCACCTAAAATGTCCTTGTGATGTACCATCCCCATTAAACAGCATAAACTCTAAGATGCTGGCACCTTAAACTCTTATTCTCTCAGACATTCTTCTCTAACTTTGCAAGTTGCATATCCG
>NW_015508253.1:1885-2593 GCF_001515645.1 Sinocyclocheilus grahami | reverse complement strand
CATTGGCCGAGTTTCATAGCAGGCATGTGTCACTCTGGGTAAAAGGGTGTCTGTCTGTACTAATCTGTAGATAAAGTTCATGCTGTGTGTTTAAAGAGTGTGGAGCCCACCGTGCTCAGGGGAGCCAATAGGACCTGTTCTAATCTTATTAGGACAGCCTACTGCATTACCATAATTTAAACCAAAGAAAGAATTGTCTGTGAGCCCAGAAAATCTCTGAGGTGTGATACCGACCGCGGGTGTGTGAGGAATTAAAAAAATGCCCCTGTTCTGGTTACTGTTACGAACACACACAGCTTAACTTCCAGCTTTGTATTGCACGTAAGAATGTAAGAGTGTGTGCATCCGAGACTATAAGTCAGTCCAAAGGCGATATAAATCCTAGAGTGTACAGAACGGCCGCCGCTCCCTGTGCAATAACAGCCATAATGAATGTGCGGTTCTAGCCGACCCCTGGAGAGTCTGCCCACACAGAGTGGAGGAGACGGGATTTAGGGCACAATGGGTCCCCCTTGGCTTCAGCCCTGCTGCCAAACACTCCGTCCGTGATTTATCCTGCACACACTCCGCTCTGATTGGTTTTCCTTGCTGAGCCTAACTTTAAACATTTACTCTACTGCTGTTGCCGGCGGGGTGCAGGTGGGGTTGGGTGGGCGCTCTCCAGGGGTCAAAGAAGGGGAATGTGGAATGGAAGCAAAATGGAGAGCT
>NW_015508253.1:0-681 GCF_001515645.1 Sinocyclocheilus grahami | reverse complement strand
CTGACAATATCCTCAACCATCCTTCTAACCTGCACTACAGTTAACATAAATACAAGTAGCTAATTCCTTGCACTCACATTGGGTGTAATCGTAGCATTGATGAAGCTTTCCATCCAAGTCGGTACATCCAGTTTTACTCCAACCACTGAAACATTCAACCAAAAGTAGTTTAGTTTTAATTTTTGCATCAATTCATAATCACACAAATCAAACAAAAATTAATTGACAAAACAGAAAATCAACTTTGATTACGTAAAGTTTGGTAGCTTTCTGAACTGGCAACTTCTGGTAAATGTTGATCATCTCAAAATACTGTTTGATTACTTGACCAGGCTGTTATATTGGTTTATCACTACATGCGTTCTTCTGTCTTTCGGTCCCAGTGATTATCTACAGTACTGTATATTCCCATGGTATCTAATAAAACTATAACGTCAGACTCTTACCTGCTGGCTTCAGCATGAATTCATCAACTCGCAGGTCCATCGCTCTGCTCACTAAAACTGAATCTTGAGTTTCTGATAAAGAGAGGACAGAAAATATCCATTAAATCCAAATGGAAAAATGGGACATTGTTGAATAATAATCACAAACACATACTTACCATTGTTTGCATTTGGTGCTGATGTAAATATATAAACATCGTTGTCCAGACTTCTCTTGTAGAAACTAGACTTGTAT
>NW_015508252.1:46287-47620 GCF_001515645.1 Sinocyclocheilus grahami | reverse complement strand
TATTTCTTAAAGGAGATTATCAAATTATCATCAAGCTTTGTTTCAAAGGGTTTGTGTCAGAATGAAATGTAAAGTTGATAAAATGTTGAACACAAAGGAGGAAAGAGAACAAAAGCACACCGTCACAGCTTTATACAGCAGCAGCTGCTTTATTAATGACATCAGTAATAGTGAATCATTACAGTTTGAAATAGATTTGGTCAGATTGTAGGAAAACGCTGGTAAAATCAGAGCAGATTCCAGCTTCAGCTCACAGTCGTCCAGCATCACATGATCAATGTCTCTGTCTCTTGTGTGTTTTTACTTTGACAAGCAACACGTCACATTACTTTACACTTACTTTACTCTCAGTTATTCACTGAGACCAATACAAACATGTTTAAACTAGAGGACAAACAGCTTTAACTAGTGCAACATTTAACTGAGGCTTTTTCTTTTAAAGCAAAATCTTTGTATTTGTTCCTTATCATTTATTATATTTGGCGTACACTCGTTAGTATGTGTTTCTCTTTATATGGACTCAATAGAGACACAAACAGAATGGAATTCATGTTCTAAATGTATTTTATTTAAAACACAAATAATGTTTTATAAATACGTATTCAAAATCAGGTTTAGTCAGTAATTAATCTGATTACAGGATTTTAATGTAATTTTTACTAAAAAAAAAAAGTGATTGTAATATAGTAACTAATTTGTACTTTGTTCCACTGAACTCTGATTATCTTCTCTTCTGTTCCACCTTACAGTGTAGATAGAGATCCATCACCAGAAGTCCCTGATAGAGTTCAAACACAAGAAACACCTGATAGAGATCAATCACCAAAAGCTGATAAATGCTGTATATCATAATCTGAAGTGGTCTTGAGAGGAGCAGTAAACATCAGGTGAGGATCCACAGAAGAGCTTCACTACTGTGTCTATGAGGAGAAATAAATGTGTGATAAATGTGTAAATGTGATCCATACAGCTGAAGAGACTCAGACTTTACAATGAAATAATGCAGCATGTGTGTTAGAAACATGATATTGAATGATTAATGTTGCTTTAGTATTCAAACTAATGATCATTGTGTTTAATGTAAAGCTGAACAGAGGAGGAAGAAGCTCAGATGAGTCTGTCTGGCTCTTCAGTTTAATAATATTTGTATTAAACTCATTCATAATGATTCAGATGTTTAAATGTGATTGTCAAGCGCAGCACTTAAATGTATCAAAAGATAAAAAAGCAAATCTACAATGTGTGAAATGTCCATGTTACTTAAAACATTTCTTATCTCATGTTTTATACACATTGTTATTCTATATTTAGTTTTATATTAAGTTCTGTGTGT
>NW_015508252.1:44780-45844 GCF_001515645.1 Sinocyclocheilus grahami | reverse complement strand
CAATGTGTGAAATGTCCATGTTACTTAAAACATTTACATGATCTCTCTAACATTTTATACACATTGTTATTCAATTTAATTGTATATTAAGTTAGCTGTGTGTCTGTCTGTTGCTAACAATCACAAATCCTCTCATTACAACAAACAAAGCAGAAACACAGAGTAAATAAAAGATGGATTGTGCAGTTTTGACAGATGAATTGATTAAAACGGGAGTTTTCACACACAGTGAGTTTGTGCTGAACTGACTGACAGCTTGAGTGTTTATAAATGCTGTCTTTTACTCGCTGTTTGTGTCATTTTATTCACAATTTGAAGAAAAGTTTGTTTTCATGAGACTTTGTGACTTTTTCTACATAAGAACAAAAAATGACAAATATATGTTTAAATGTTATAATGGTGATTGCTGCTCACTATTCTCCTGGCTATGATGATAATTTAATGTCTTTTTGGATTTTAAAATAAACGTTTTTGTTTGTCATCAAGTGTTTGTTTTCCTACATTTTTACTTTTAGTTTAACAAATGAGGACAATCTTTGAAGAATGAACATAAAATATTTTTGGTCATAATATTAAAATAAGATTTAAATAGTATAATATTCAGATTTGAAGCTTTGAAGTGTGGTGTGAAGTATGTGAATGTGGAGGGAGTATTTAGAAAGACAGTTCCAGCCCTGAGCACAGAGTGTAGCTCCGCTAAAATGATTCATGAATTCCAGTGGATTTTCTTCTTTCTAGGGTCTTTAGACAAGACTGTTCAATCTCTCCGCTGCTTATCTGCTCGTCACACAGGGTCCTTCTTGTGGAAATATGAACTTCTTTCAAGCTATCACCGTTTTTGGAAATTAACAAAAAAAATTGTCAGTTGGCTGATGACTACACTGTTTTTTGTTTTTAAAGCATTTTTTCTGAGATATCTGGTCTGAATCTTAATATTATCAAATGTGAGAGATTTCCACTGAAGAGTGTTACCTTTGAGGAAATTGAAGGAATCTGTTGAGGAGGAGGTCACACACCATGGAGGAAAACATTGTAAAGATCATATTGTGCTTCTCTTCATTTTC
>NW_015508252.1:39086-44601 GCF_001515645.1 Sinocyclocheilus grahami | reverse complement strand
TTCACCCGTGCGTTTCTGGGTGCGGTCGTTACCTGGCACCGGGTGATGGTCACGATCGCTGCCTCACGTGTCTGAGCATCAAGCACGCTGAGGTTGCCTTCGTGGTTGAGTCATGTTCTCATTGCAGGAACATGACCATCTTGGAGCTGCGAACCAGGCTCCGCTGCCGCAATCTGTGGCTTGTTCTGGCGGACAGACGAGAACCACTTCCAGCAGTAGCACGGGCGGTTTGAGGGTTACAGTGATGGCAAACCCCGCAGGGAACCAACCTTCTGGGAACCATCACTCCTCTTGCTCCTCCGATCCAGTGGAGTGACCCACGGAACACGCTGGGCCCTCTTTAAAGAGCGTACCAGCGGTATCCAGTGGACCTCCCCCCGACCAGATGTCGATCTCAGCATCGGAGGGAGAGCTGTCCGATGAAGCTTCGACCGCGCTTCCGCTCTCCGGGATGGTGGCAAAGCCTGAATCGGATCCGGAGATGACAGCTATGCTTTCCCGTGCCGCCGAAAGGGTCAGGCTCGAGTGGAAACCTCCACCGTGTCCCGAGCCTTCAAGGCTGGATGATTGGTTTCTCGGGGTGGCTCGTGCTGGTTCTCAGCGCCCCGCCCCGGTGCCTTTCTTCCCGGAAGTGCATGACGAGCACACCAGGTCGTGCACGGCACCTTTTACTGCCAGAAACCGTCCGGTTGGCTCCTCCTCCCTCACCACCCTCGACGGCGGTGCAGCGGAGGGGTATTCGGCGATCCCCCCGGTGGAGTGGGCGGTAGCGATGCAATTGTGTCCTAAGTCCGCTTCCTCCTGGTGGGGTACTTCCTTCCAGGACCTGTAGGCATTCGTCCGGTCTAACAGGCAGTGCTTATACGGTTTGCGGGGAAGCTGCTTCCGCCTTACATGCTATGGCATTACTGCAGGTGCACCAGGCTAAGGCACTGAAGGACCTGCACGAGGGTGGTCATGATCTGGATGTTCTGAAAGAGCTCCAAACCGCCACTGACCTCGCGCTCCGAGCGGCGAAGGTCACCGCGAGTTCTCTGGGTTGTGCGATGTCCACGATTGTGGTCCAGGAGAGCCATCTCTGCCTGTGTCTGGCAGACATGAGGGACACCGACATCCTCAATTCCCCTGTGTCCCAGACCGGTCTCTTCGGCGACTCAGTCGAGAGCTTTGCTCAGCAGTTCTCGGCTGCCCAGAAGCAGACTGAGGTGATCAGACACATCCTGCCCCAGCGGGTAGCTGCTGCCTCCACCCATCTGCCGGCTGCAGCGCCCCAGCCTGCTCGTCGCTGAGGGCGGGCCCCCGCATCCGCCCCCACTCCCGCGCCACATCCGCAGCAGCCTTCAGCAAAGCGCCGTCGTGGAGCCGGGCGGCAAGCAGAGAAGCAAGTGGCCCTGAGACAGGCAACCCAGAGATGGAAGGATCTGCTCTTCGGGAGATGGTGAACGCACCACTCCCTCCCCCGGAGGATGGCCGGGCGGAGAATCTTTTGTTACATTTTTTCCCGCCGTTGGCCTCACGGCTGACAGTAACCAAATTCTCGACAAAAGTTGCAGTTTCCTTTATCTCTGGGTCCCAGGAGGGCATGGAGAGTTGCGGACAGACTAACGCCGGACCTCACTCATCCTCCTCCTTCGCCAGCCGGCAGCAGCGGCCGGTTCGAGAGCGTCAACAAAGGCCCTACTCATGCACCCTCTGCCAACCCGTGGAACCAGGTGAGCTTTGCACCCCACACTCACACCCCTCTCCGGGCCGCTCAAAAGCCGCCCAAGTTGGGTCCCTGTGTTCCACCTCGCTGCCCCACTGCGGGTACGGCTGTGGTCTCGCTGGTCCCACTTGTACGGTTTCTGGGCGCTTGGTCAGCGCTACCCAGCCCATCTCGCTGGCTTCTGCGGACCATCAGCCTCGGCTATGCAATTCAGTTCGCCCGGCGCCCACCCAAGTTCAGGGGTATCTGCTTCACTACAGTGAGGGCGGCCGATGCCCCTGTTCTGCGGGGGGAGATCGCAGTCCTACTGGCGAAGGATGCGATAGAGCCGGTCCCTCCAGCCGATATGAGGTCGGGGTTTTACAGCCTTTACCTCATTGTACCCAAGAAAGGTGGTGGCCAATCTTGGAACCGGGCCCTTAGCTGCAGTGGCACATCAATTGCCTAGAGTTGTTGGCAGTGCACCTTGCCTTGAACCGTCTCAAAGGGCGCTTACGAGGCTAGCACGTACTGGTCCCAACGGACAACACAACGACCGTTGCGTACATCAACCGACAAGGTGGTCTGCGCTCCCGTCGCATGTCGCAACTCGCAACTCGCCCGCCACCTCCTCCTTTGGAGTCGGAAGGTTCTGAGGTCACTTTGTGCTGTTCACATTCCGGGCCTGCTCAACCGTACAGCCGACGATCTGTCTCGAGCAATGCTCCCGGGAGAATGGCGACTCCATCCCCAGACGGTCCAGCTGATTTGGAGACGTTTCGGAGCCACTCAGGTAGACCTGTTTCCTTCTCCAGAAACCTCTCACTGCCAGTTGTCACTCGGCACAGACGCACTGGCACACAGCTGGCCGCAGTGAGCCTTCTCGCACAGACACTGTGCAAAATCCGGGAGGACGAGAAGCAAGTCTTGCTAGTGACGCCGTATTAGCCCAGTCGGACCTGGTTCCACGAGCTAGTGCTCCTCGCGACAGCCCCTCCTTGGCCGATTCCTCTGAGGAAGGATCTACTGACTCAGAGACAGGGCACCGTTTGGCACCCGCGTCCAGACCTTTGGAAACTCCATGTCTAGGTGGCGGAGGTTCTAGGTGACCTACCCCAGGAGGTAGTGAACACCATCACATCGGCAAGAGCACCGTCTGCGAGACACGCTTATGCCTTGAAGTGGAACCTGTTCTTCGAGTGGTGTTCTTCTCGCTGAGAAGACCCCCGGAAATGTGGTCCCGATTCCGGTCATGCTTTCCTTTCTGCAGCAAGGGCTGGAGCGAAGGCTGTCTCCCTCAAAGTCCATTTAGTTGAGCTTCAACTTTCTTTCATTAAAAACTCTGCTCCTGCTTGCACTGGCCTCCATCAATAGGATAGGGGACCTGCACGCATTTTCGGTCGACGATTCGTGCCTAGAGTTTGGGCCAGCTGACTCCCAGGTAATCCTGAGGCCCCGGCCCGGCTACGTGCCCAAGGTTCCCACTACACCCTTCAAAGACCAAGTGGTGAACCTGCAAGCGCTGCCCCCGGAGGTGGCAGACCCAGCCCTGGCTTTGCTCTGTCCCGACCGAGCATTAAGGTGCTACGTAGACCGGACACAAAGCTTCAGGACCTCAGACCAGCTCTTTGTCTGTTACGGAGGCCGGCAGAAGGGGAAGGCCGTGTCTAAGCAGAGGATGGCCCACTGGATTGTGGATGCCATCACCCTGGCTTATCAGGCACAGGGTGTGCCCTGCCCATTCAGGCTGCGAGCTCACTCAACTAGAAGTGTTACATCATACAAAATGGTGAGTGGAACTACTTGTCCCGAGCCCCAGCCTACACCAGATAGGGGCGCAGGCGGTAGGGATCCCAATCCGTCGGTCACCAATGTGACTCGGAGTGACCGACTGAAAGGGAACGTCTCGGTTACGTATGGTAACCCTCGTTCCTTGAAGGAGGGAACGGAGACGTCACGTCCCGTCGCCACGGTTGCTGTACCACCGCTGAGCTCCTCAGCGAAAACCTGGCATGCATTGCACCTGCTGCCTTATTATACTCACGCTGTGATCAGCGGCAGCTGGATGCAATAATTGCATGCCAATGTGCATTGGCTCGTTTAGTTTACACTCGAAGTAGATTGGTCTATTGAAGCGATATCCCAATTCGTCGGTCACCAACGTGATGTCTCCGTTCCCTCCTTCAGGGAACGAGGGTTACCATACGTATCCGAGATGTTCTGTGTGGAATATTTTCTCTATCCATTTATTTAAACAGCTTGGTATTGTCTGTTTTCTTTTTCTTAGATGCAGTGTTGATGTTAACAAAATACTCTTAAATTATCTGATGTTCGCAGGAAAACACATTTAACGTGGTGTTTGATTTTTTAAACAACTTTTCTCCTCACTACTTTTTTATTTGGAATATCACAAACAATAAATAATTTTTTTTAGACATTTAGACAATTGTTTTTGAGTATTAATGAGCTATGTCTTGAATTTAAGTGCCATATTTCAGCTATAGAATATTGTATTATGAACTCTGTCTCTGTCAAAATACTTTCTCTGCTCAGAAATCAGAGCACTTGGTGTAAGACTGTAACATCTCCAAATATCTGTTTTTAGATCAATTTTATTTAATTAATGAAATGTGCAGGAATCAATCAGTTAGATCTCTCTTTGTTAATATTTCTTCTCCTCCAATTTTTTTTATGGGTAAATATGTTTCCCTCGTTTGTGTGGAACATTTGTGGAAAATTCTTAGTCATTATAACTAATCATACTAGAGTCATTTCAAATATAATATCTTGTGAAAGACACATTAGATAATTTTCAAGTGGATATAGATTACAAATGGAGTTAGAACCTTATTTGTGAAGCAACTGAAAATGTCCAATTCTGCATCGAAATGTGTCATGGTGAGTTTCTCTTGCAAAAACAGGCTTTATAAAACACATTAACCCCACAATCCTATTGTACTCTGTGCCATAAGCACTTTAATTGATTATTTATTGAATTATGTTTCATTTTTATGTTTTTCTAAGTAGTAATATACAAAATGGCACAAGCGAATTGGACCAAACTTGTCATATTGTGATTTCTACACTCAGTTTAATTCTTTCAGGATGCTCAAGACTGTCTACATTATAATATTTATATGGTCTATAACAACCTAAAATAGAATCCATATCCTCCAGCTTTATATCATTCCATTTATATGCATTCTGTATTGGGATAGTGATCACAGCATCTCTCACCTCAGCATCAGTTGAGCACCACATCTCTGTCTCATCCTGCATCCAGCTTGGCTTGCCTCTGGTCCAGAGTTGAGCTAATTCGCTAGCAGGCAGCTATCGCTACATTCACAGCGTCAAACAAACATATGTTAGCTCATCTACACCGCACTGTAATCATCCATCTATATTTACTGTATATTTACTGTATATTGCTGAAATGCATAATGTACTGTACTTTTCTGTCAGCAAACAGTGTATCAGCGTGCTAGTATAGCCTTTGTTTAACCCTTAAGCGCTGTTCAAGGTCTTTGAGACCCCAAATGATGTTTGCTGAAATAAAAAAATAAAAAATTAATACCATATATAAATGGCATGAGACTTTGTACAGTTGTCAACACTTGGTAGCTCTACAAATAGAGAATTAAACTGGAATGATATCTGGTTGTGTGTTAGTGTGAAATAAACAGTCACCCTCTGGAGACCCCACATTGAAATGAATGAGGAAATGATCAAATCCATACTTTTTCTTCTTCATTTATCAAATAAAATCAATAAATCCACCACAATTCAGACCACAAAATACACGAAAATGAAGTGGCAACCCTTCCACACGTT